>NC_047585.1:35586163-35886163 GCF_011004845.1 Esox lucius | reverse complement strand
CTTAGGCTGTTAGCTGGTTCTGTGAAGTGGCTGGGTCAGGCTAGACTGGATGACATTCCATTTGATGCTATACATTGCAGTTTTCTGATTTACTGATGTCAAAATATAAGAAATACTTTACAATCCCATGGATTATAGGCCTAATTGAATGGAAGGTGTTCCAGGCTCAAATGTGCTGTGTAGCCTGAGCACAAACCTCCAGCCCTGGTGGTCATGCGACGGCACAATCTTTGTTCTTTCTGCCCTACTCCTCTCTCCTGTCATCTCTCCAACCTGCTATATGTCCACCTCTTCCAACCTATTCTCGTCTGTTTCCACTTTCTATGACTCACTGTCCCCTTTCCTTCCGCCTGGCTCTACCCTCCCCTTCAACATCGTAGCTGAGTGACTCACTGTGAACGCACAGAACAGGGCTGCAGGCAGCTAAGTAAAATGAAGGAGAACAGAACTTCTGAATGACCCGTCATCCTTTCACTCTCTTCTTGCTATTTTCTCACCCTCTTTATTCCGCTGCTAAAGACACTTTCTATCACAACAACGTTAATCTGATCCAAAGACGATCCATGACTCCCTTTTCCTAAATTCTCCCAATCTCCTTTATTTTCGCCGCAGATGGTTTTGTTAACCACTTTGAAAGAACAATAGTGGCATCTGCGACTCATTCACTCCCCCCAATGTGTCCACAGGTTGCTCACACCCTGAACGTATCAGTGCATTAATCACTTCTTCCCATTACTTACAGATGGAAATCTGAAACCTGGGTTGGGATGAACTACGCCTCCTCAACCCTATATCCTCCTTCAATAACCTGTACCCTCAGACCTATCATCTCCTTCAACAACCTGGCCCCTCAACCCTATCACCTCCTTCAACAAACTGGCCCCTCAACCCTACCACCTCCTTAAAACAACCTGGCCCCTCAACCCCATCACCTCCTTCAAGTTATTCTGTTTCTATGTTTTGTTTTGCATCCCTTGTGCATTACTTTTGTTCCAATGTGTAACGCCTCCATTGAAACATGACAATGGGAACGTTTTGGTTTCCACAGATGCATCACAGCTGGTTAGGATTGACCTGTTATTCTAGTTAGACTTCGTCACCAGAATCAGTACACACAGGTTTTTAACCAAGTGTAAAAATAAGACCATAAAATAGCACTGCACATCACCCAAAGAACTCCATACCCATAGTGAGGCATGGTGGTGGTAGCATCATACCTTGGGGCTGTTTTTCTTAAGCTGGCACTGGGGCCTTAGTCAGGGTGGAGGGAATTATGAACAGTTCCAAATACCAGGCCATTTTGGCACAAAACCTTCAGGCGTCCATTAGAAAGCTGAAGAGTAAGCTCACTTTTCAGCACGACAACAACCCAAAGCACACATCCAAATCCTCAAAAGCATGGCTTCCCCAGAAGAAGATGAACATTTTGGAATGGCCCAGCAAGAGCCCAGATCCCCTCAAATATTTTAGTTTTTTTTTCTATTGAATTGTTCACATTGTAAGTCACATTAAATGTGGAAACATTTCAGACATGATTTATCTTTGTCTCATTCTTTTACAGTGGGGAGAACAAGTATTTGATACCAATTTTGCAGGTTTTCCTACAAAGCATATAGAGGGCAGTCATTATTATCATAGGTACAACTGTGAGAGACGGAATCTAAAACAAAAATCCAGAAAATAACATTGTATGATTTTAAAATAATTAACTTGCATTTTATTGCATGACACTGCCCAACCTCTCCAGAATGGCCAAGACCAGAGAGCTGTGTAAGGACATCAGGGATAAAATTGTAGACCTGCACAAGGCTGGGATGGGCTACAGGACAATAGGAAAGCAGCTTTGTGAGAAGGCAACAACTGTTGGCGCAATTATTCGAAAATGGAAGAAGTTTAAGATGACGGTCAAACCCCCTCGGTCTGGGGCTCCATGCAAGATCTCACCTCGTAGGGCATCACAACACGGCAGGACCAGGTCAATAACCTGAAAAGAGCTGGGACCACAGTCTCAAAGAAAACCATTAGTAACACACTACACCGTCATGGATTAAAACACTGCAGTGCACACAAGGTCCCCCTGCTCAACCCAGCACATGTCTAGGCCCGTCTAGAGTTTGCCAATGACCATCTGGATGATCCAGAGGAGGAATGGCAGAAGGTCATGTGGTCTTAAGAGACAAAAACAGAGCTTTTTGGTCTTAACTCCACTCGCCGTGTTTGGAGTGGCTCCGTAAGAAGCACCTCAAGGTCCTGGAGTGGCCTAGCCAGTCTCCAGACCTGAACCCAATAGAAATTCTTTGGAGGGAGCTGAAAGTCTGTATTGCCCAGTGACAGCCCTGAAACCTGAAGGATCTGGAGAAGGTCTGTATAGAGGAGTGGGCCAAAATCCCTGCTGCAGTGTGTGTAAACCTGCTCAAGAACTACAGGAAACGTATGATCTCTGTAATTGCAAACAAAGGTTTCTGTACCAAATATTAAGTTCTGCTTTTCTGATGTATCAAATACTTATGTCATGCAATAAAATGAAAATTAATTACTTAAAAATCATATTATGTGATTTTTTGGACCTATGATAACAATTACGGACTTCTACATGCTTTGTAAGTGGGAAAACCTGCAAAATCGGCAGTGTATCAAACTGTGTGTGTGTGTGAATGTGTCTTTTATTTTCTTTGATTATTTTTTATTATATTTGTTTTATATATGTGAAGCTTTACATATACTTGATATAATGTAATTCCTGCAGATGTTATATTTGTACATACATCCTTGTTATCTAATGCATATTCAATAAAAAAAAAAGTTAAAAAAAAAGAACCTCTGGGTTCATTTTCTTAATCGATCCTTGTCCTCTCCTTAACAGCAAGCCCTACTCCGCACTATTCTGTCACAGTGGGCTCTATGATGCATCTTCATGTTTCTGACTGGTTCATTTACTGTTCAGAGTACCAGCACAGCTAGAATCGTTTCCTCGACCCGCGCATGTTGTTACTTTATTCGGTTGTGGCTATTACTTTCGCTAGCCATCACGGAGTCGGGATGTTTTAAGAAGACTCACTTTTAATAAATTGGAATGAGTGAGAGGCATGAAGGTATAGTTTCATTGACCAATTTGAGACATACAGCTGGACATTTGAATTGAAAACAATGTGTTGTATAGTTTGATTGACCGATTTGAGACATACAGCTGGACATTTGAATTGTAAACCTTTATTGTCTTAAAATAACAAAAGGTAGGGGAAGATGTGTTGTAAGAGCACTTGAAGATAGGCATTGTGTAGACAGAGATGATTGTGCTGTCTGCTTTCCAGACTCCAACCTTGATAGCCTACTAATAACCTGGAATCGCAGTTTGAACATGTGCAATTTCAAAAGCACAGAAA
Organism: Esox lucius; assembly: GCF_011004845.1. Taxonomy (NCBI): domain Eukaryota; kingdom Metazoa; phylum Chordata; class Actinopteri; order Esociformes; family Esocidae; genus Esox; species Esox lucius. The sequence continues at coordinate 35,882,780 of NC_047585.1, read as the reverse complement.
GCTGCAATTGTGGCTTTAAATTTTTTATGCTCCGTCAAAACAATAATTTTTACAGGTGCAATATCATATTCGTATTTGTATACAATTTATTAGGAGTTGATTTTAGAATCTGTTTGCCTACTTAAAAAAAGATTATTAGCAGATTATTAGTATAAACGTTGGAGTCTGGCAAGCGAACGGCACAATTATTTTGCCATGATTAGGGCTTGCTGGTAAAAAGAGGTAGAGGATCGATTAAGACAATGAGATCATAGCAAAGTATCTGGTGTCGCCTATACTGTATGCTCAGTTCCCAAAGATTGTGAAGAGTTCATTATGCTGACTAATTTAAATAAACAACTTTTGTTGGATCATAGAATTTGTGTTTTATTGCTGTTTAAATTTAGGCTATTATACAGTATGTCTATTTAAAACATTTGTTTGATAGCTATTCTATAAGGCTGGAATTTTTATTTTGGAATTTTAACGGCCATATTGACTGATTTGATAAAACAAATGAGTTGATGCAACAAATAAGCGACTGATGCATTGGTCTATGAAATGCAATAGAGTAAACTCCGACAGCCTATTTGCCAAGATGTGTTTTTCTACCATGCCATACTTCAAAACTATAATCGTAACAAAAACTTCTGCTTTGTATTTTATTATTTCTTAAGATAATTCAAATGTTTAAACAAATAGTTCTTTCTTCTTTCTGTGTAGGCTATAGGTATATTTCTTTATTAAAATATTTCGTGATTATATCAGTGATGAAGTTGCAACTAAAAACATTTAGCTTTTAAATTCATTATAACCTGTTATTTTAGGAGAACATAGTGAACATTGTGTGTACTGTCATTTCGAAAATTATTTTTGAGGACGAATAGCATTTTCAGCATTCTAGCTCCCGCATGTGTTTGGAATAGTGCAATCACAGCTTGACTCAATCTACCGTCTGTTGACGCAATCTACCTGATCTTACCACGGTAAGAAAACGCTGTAATTAAACGATTGACAACTATACCTGCCTAACCTTCACCATGTGTGTCTGATCCCATACCACCACTGAACTGTTAATGCTATACAGATGCTTCTGTAGAGTCTCCATACAGGTTCTAAGGTCATGCATTAATCACCCTTGTCATCTTGAGTCATGATGAGTCATGAGTAATTCATTCTGTCTTACAATATAATGCCGGGTAGCATACAATGGATTGGAATGTGTCTCTAGTTCATAAGAGGGGGTACACAATGCTAGTCTTGTGATTCTCAGTTAATTAATCCAATTAATCCAACTCCAACTAGCCTGACTGATGAGTCATCAAGATGCATCCTCTCTCAAAATGTGCATATAACAGAACTGTTATGTTTGTTTATGCATAAATTAGTATATTCTAAGACAGAATAAATCAATTTCTCTTGTAAATTATGGATAACAAATGTAAGATTACATTTGATAGGAAAAATAAAACAGTAACGTAACAAAATCTTCTATAACCTGTACCTTGTTTATTCCCCATTAGTCCCTATTTAAATTCCTCCTATTTAAGTTCCTCCTATTTAAGTTCCTCCTGCCCTAGTGGTTCTTCTCTGTCACTGTTTCATATAATGCCTCTGATTCATGCCTGGTCTTTAGATTTAGTTTAGGATCCGCTGTGACTGCATATTCAACGACATTCCAGAATGACAGACCGATTCAAAACCGATTCAAAACCATTGGGGAACACCTCGGATGGCCAGAATCTGATTCTGAGGAGGAGTTCCCCTACCGTCATCCGCTGGAAGCCCTGCAGCCAGCCCAGCGGCAACTATACAATTTGTTTTGTGGGAGCTATGGGTTCCGGAGGGGAATGGCAACGAGCCCCTGCCACCGCCACCAGAGGAATTGGGTGACAGGCCACAGCATCCCAGTCCAGAGGCAGGACCGCCGCCTCCTTCCAGTCCTCCTCCGCCTGCTCCCGACCCGGACACCGAGGAGGGGCCGCCACCCTTTCCAAACCCCGTGGGGGGGGCCATCACCTTCTGCTCCCGAGGCTCATCCCTAAACCCGGACTCTGCCTGCTCCTGATCCCATCCAGCCTAATTGAAGCCACTCCTCCTAGCTTTACTTTCTTTCAAAAGAAGAGGGGGGTGGTGCTGCCAGTATTTTTGCAAGTGCCATAATGGCAACTATACATCTGTTGATGATTTAAGCTTTTTTCAACAACATTCTGTGTTATTAAAAGGTCAGCCAACTGTACTTATTGTGAAACCTTATAGACTTCCGACGTCAAACCCAACGTTATGTACTGTGCTGTTACATTTCTACATTCAGTGTCTTTTGGTTCTGTGTTCTTTGATTGGTTTCACCTGCATCTGATGCCTTGAGTCCATACAAAAGTCTGGGAGACATGAGGAAGAAGTAATGTACTGAATAGTAATATTCATAGGCAGGATGCAGGGTCATACAGAAGATGGAGAAATGTTCATCCAGTAAGCCTTGGTCTCTTTATTTTCTGGACATGGTTAGCCATGTAGCGAAACTCATTTTAAAGAGTATCGTTTCAGATATGTGAATTTTGCCCAGATACAGTTTCTCACAAAAGCGAGTACACCCCTCACATTTTTGTAAATATTTGATTATATCTTTTCATGTGAAAAGAAATAATCCATTAATGCCATTCATGTCTAAACCACTGGCAACAATAGTGAGTACACCCCTAATTGAACATTTCCAAATTGGGGCCAATTAGCAATTTTTCCTCCCCGGTGTCATGTGACTTGTTAGTGTTACAAGGTCTCAGGTGTGAATGGGGAGCAGGTGTGTTAAATTTGGTGTTATCGCTCTCACACTCCCTCATACTGGTCACTGGAAGCTCAATATGGCACCTCATGGCAAAGAACTCTTTGTTGTCTTCGTGAAACATTTCATTTGTCTTGAATGTCATGCAATTCTCAAAATCATGTCAGACCATTTAAGTACTATATCTAATACTATATTACAGGAGCCATGAGAATCCTTCCAACCGGGATGCCACTGACGAGGCTGTCCAGAACCAGGTCCCCAGGTACCAGAAAGGGGCAGCTGAACATGCAGGTGGGAGAAGACGTCGCAGCAGTACAAGGGACCTGCCGTGAATATGAATGACATCTTCACCACAACCAATATTGCTGCTAAGCTACAGTACTCTATGTACAGTTTTATATATGATCACATTATCCTCTTAATATATTTATAGCTCTTTGTGAATGTTCTTAATTCTGACTGTAGTTGTAGTGTTATGCCACCATTCATAAGCTTATTGCACTGATGTATCTATAATATTTAATAACCATCGATTGCTGCTAGGTCATACTTATGTATATTACTGCCATTCTAGATCTTGTTTATTTTGTATTGTATTATGTTTATTTTGTACTTTCAAATGCTGTCATTTTACTATATCTGTTGCTGGACACGTATTTCAATTCATTTGCACATTTATTTTGTATGCTTGCTGTATAATGCATGTTTTTTTTAATGCATCTTGCACTATTTGAAATAAATTGTTTAGATTTTATTCAGTTCGTTGTCATTTGTGATATGACCAAAATTATTATAAAGGATTATTATAAATAAAACCTAATATTGGTGTGTGAGGCGTCCCGCTGGGTTCAGTGCATAAAAGTGTCTAGCTTTCTGCCGCTGGTGAGCCGCTGATCAGGGCAGAAAGCTAGTGGGCCACTGGTGTGTTTATGGACTCTCATCAACAACAGTCCATAGGCTAAATACTGTACCACATTTCATATTGTCAAAAAGATCTTAATTGATTTATCACTAATCAATAAGTCAATGGAAACACATTTAATTCTGTATTTCTTTAATATCTTCAGTATCATTGGAACTTCTAACCTGATGAATATCATTCTAAAAATAGATGGCCTACTTGTTCAAACTTTAATTTGTTGAAAAAAGTCATTATGTATTCATTAATAATCAATCAATCAATGGAAACATGTTTACTTTGGAATTTATTCAAAATATTTTTAAATAATTGTCATATTACTCTCTTCAAACCTGATGTATATTATTTTGAAAAAAGCTGGCCTAGTTGTGGGAAGCTTTGCTTTGGTGGAAATGTAAAGCTTCTTTATTGATTTATTAATAAACAATAAATCAACTGAAACACATGTATTTCTATATATCTGCAATATCTGTTTCAATATTGGTCATAGGAACTTCAAACCTGATATATATTCTTGTTTGAAGTTATATTATTCTGAAAATAGCTGGCCTAATTGAAGAAACCAGGCAAGCCTAGTTCAGCCGGCCCGCAATAAAATTTGTTAGCCATTTGTGAATGACATTGATACAGTATCTATCAATATAGGTGACGATAACTTACTCTTTTGTTAAGTGAAAAGACAAGAGAATAGTGAATCTAGCAAAGTGTTTGTCTATCCTGAACAAATCCTAATATCCACCAGAACTGTTTTGTTCTGGGCTTCCTATTACGTAGCTACATAGGCTTGCAGCCAGCAAATCTTTTGTCTGTCCTGAACCTCAGGCATAATACATTTAGACTGTTACGGGAGTCGAACGGAGGACCTGTTGTTTGGGAGCCCCCGTCTCTAACCACTGCACTATTTAACAAGGGTTGATCAGTTGGTCGGTCACATACATTCGCTCTTTTAGGCCGGCTCCACTTACACGATCCGACAAAAATAACATGGCTTAGCACAGTTGGCTTCTCGTTGCCTACCTCTGTTTTGATAAGATTACAAACCTTTCAGATGATTTTACCCCCTAGCTAATAGTTAAATGACTCAAATATAAATCCAGCAACTAGCAAGGAACTTACATGGTTACTACCGTTTTGCCTTGTGACATGAGCACTATGTATTTACCACAGGTGTAATAGAAATTCACTTTGCATGATTAATACTTTTTATTAGACTAGTTTGGGGATATATATTCCAGTTTAATATTGTTCACATAATAACATGTATTTTTGTTTATCATTTATGGTAATGTGTTTACATTTGTTCAACACATTTATTTAACCTGCTAGGGCTTATTTGATCCATCTAAAGGAATTTCTGCTCCAGAGAACAGGGTACAGTTTCAGCAGGTAACTTGCCATGTCAATTCCTAGCTAATATTTTTTTTTCTGTTGTAGTAATTTAGCCCGTTATTATTCCTATAACGTTTATATTGTTTTCTTTCAAAATAGTTTATCGTACTTTTCAAATGCATTGTTATGTTGAACAAAATGGATAAAAGGTTTGGTACAGCTGGCATTATAGCAGCACATTTAGTTGTGTATCCATGTTTGAGCATAGCCACTTCCTTGCTAAATAAAATTCTGTTGATAGGTCAGTCCCACGCAATTGGCACAGGTGGTTTGCATTATAAAGCTGAACATTGTCTTTGCCTCCAACTCATCCATCACCCAACGAGACACTCCCTCACCAGGCTTCTCTTCCTTGAAATGAATTCAGGCATAATCAGGAATCAGTGTGTATTAAGGGTTAGTCCACACTTTTTGCAAGCAAAGCATGTGATAAGGTTTTTATTTTTTGGTTTAATTTCAACTAAGAACATTTTGATTCTTCCTCTTGGCCCAATGGACATTTATATTGGCTGGATTGAGTGTAAAAAGATGGGTGTTTTGGGAGCTGGCATGTGATTTTTCTACTTTATTCAAAAGACAGATTGGGGTTTTATGACTTTCATTAAATTACGGACGCAGACATGCTTTGTCCAGATCTTGTAGGCATATTTTACTAAATGGATTCATGAAACAATAGCAATGCAGTTGTACACACATGCACTAGCAAGCCCATGTATGCACACACACACACTGCAGTCTGTTCAATGACTTTTTACTCAGGACAGACAAATGGTCTCTTACGCTACCATAAACCATACCCGTATTTGTATTTTGACAGTGAGATGAAGATACATTGTGTGAATACAGCAATGTGGTTTCCATTGAATTGAGTTCTGAGTTACATTCTAGTCAAAAGCAGCCAAGTCACCAGTTAGAGATTGAACAGCTTAACAGCTGGGCTTTCGCACACAGTTTAATACCTTTTTTGTAAGATCATGTTGATTTGATTGAGTCATGAATGCTGTTTTTTTATGTTGTTATATCCCTCTACAAGGATTAGACATTCGTGCAAACACTCCTAAATCATTAAAAAAACATTTCAAACATTTTGAAATCGTATTTCTAAAACAAATATATGTGAGCAACTATCACTCACAGTGCAGAGGAAAGGTTATTTAATAAACCAATTTGTAAGACAGTGGGTTTAGCCACATGTTGAGGCATTGTATGTCCCTGTCTACTCAGACATAAATGTACTTTATAGTTATTGTATCCACTGGCTTTTATGTTTGTAATACTCAGCAAACCAATGTGAAATTGATAGTTCTATCCAGTTATTGGGTTCTTAGAGGACTCTAACTCTTCTCCTGTGAAATTTTACATCTCCTGGAAAGGGCTCTTGAGGCAGTAAGAACACTGTTCGTGTGAGTTCAGCTGCACTGCATGACTCTATTCATGCTGATCTGGTTTTAATAGTCTTATAGCACTGAATGGAATGTCGGTTGTAACTTCCTATTCTTCTGATTGCCAAACTTTTTAAGCTTAACATGCTTTCTTATATTATGTATGTAACTTTCTTTAATCAGGAAGAGTTGAATACTTATTCCATCAATTATTATTTGTTGAATATTTGTAATTATTGTAGAATCATTTGTTGATTTTATTTTTCATTTTGACATTATATAATTTGTTGTCTTGATCTGTCAAAAATGAAAATGTAATACATTTTTATTTTATGTTAGTAAAACCATTAAATGTGGACATGTTTGAGAGCCAATGTATGATGCCTTTCAGATTTTTGGAATAACATTACTTAACAGCAACACATTAAAACATGACTGAGGGGGCCGTAATGATTTTATCTTACCTTTTCAGTAGATTGAGATTTCTCAGGCAATCAATTTGTCTGAGCGCCTTAATAATCTCAGATTGTGTATTCTCTGCAAAATACAACAAATTAACCAGGGTAATATGTGTGTCATAGGTGCAAGATCCTGTACGCATTAAATCAAAATCAAAATTGTTTAATTAAAAAAAAATAGGCACAGCTTTAGAAATCTGGTTGTAAAAATAAGTGTAGCTTTTCTATTGTTATCTGTCACCTCATTAGAATACGTTTCAGTGGAAGAAAAGACAAACCGTTTAAAAAAAAATTCTTAGGTGTACTAAAATGTTTTATATTTTATTATTTATCTTTTCATGTTAATATATTAATAACAAATACCTATGTACAAGTCGGTACTAAATGCTCATGGTCTAAACACAAATTAATGAATACCCTTTTTTCCTCATGAATCTACACACAACACCCCATATGACAAGGCAAGAATAGTAAATCTATTTGAAAAAAATATTACATTTATTACAAAGATCTGGGGAATTTCTGCAGCTTTCAAAGTCGCCACAGTGGCCTTCATCATTCTTAAATGGAAGAAGTTTGGAACCACCAACACTCTTCCTAGAGCAGGCCGTCCAGCCAAAAATTTAAAGTGAAAATGAACCTAAGTGTCACTCTGACAGAGCTCCTGAGTTGCTGTGTGGAGATGGGAGAACATTCCAGTAGTATAAGCATCTCTGCAGCACCACACTAATCAGGCCTTTTGAGCTGACATTTTTGTCCTGAATGTCAATTGTCCCATCTGGAAGAAACCAGGCACTGCTTATCACCTGGCCAATACCATCCCTCTGATGAAGCATAGTGGAGGGAGCATAATGCTGTGGGGTTGTTTTTCAGAAGCAGGGACTGGGAGATAATTGAAAACCTGCTCAAAAGCACTCAGGACCTCGGACTGGGGCGAAGGTTCATCTTACAACAGGATAACAACCCCTAAGTACAGCCAAAACAAATACATGAGTGGCTTTTGGACAAGTATGTCTTTGTGAGGCTCAGCCAGAGAAAATACTTTAATCCAATCTAACATCTCTAGAGATACCTGACGTTCACCATACAATCTGACAGTACATACAGTATAATTATTTGGTCATATACCTGATCGCCACACTCATCTCCCATTGAATGCAACATATTGAGAAAATTCAATAGAAGGTTTTTCGGCAAAATCGTCCTAGATCTAGATTACATTTTTCATGTTATCATGTTGCCATGTCAGTTTTAAATTGATGCCCGTGGAAGCAACAAATGGTCCCATGGAGAGGTCCTTTACAGGATCTGTTTTTACGGCCCTAAAGCCCTTAATCAAATGGAACAATAATATCACAGTTGGGACTGGCCATCTAACATGGGAAATAAATAACGTACTGCTTTGTTTTGATACTGCGTCTCAATAACAAGTCAGATCCCAAGAGAACCCCTCCATCCATCATCCCTCAAAAGAAAAACCCTAAAACAGTCCAGTTTTTTGCGTTCTATACCAAGTAAAGGAATGAATCAAAGACTTCCATCAGGTGTTGATATATCTTGGGTCAAACTGCTTCACCTTAAACTACCAAAAACCCTGAAAGCTTTCTTCTTCCATCTCTATGAAAGTTCACTACAGAAATATACATACACTGAACAAAATTATAAATGCAACACTTTTGTCACACAGCACAGTGCCACAGATGTCACAAGTTTTGAGGGAGCGTGCAATTGGCATGCTGACTGCAGGAATGTCCAGCACAGCTGTTGCCTGTGAATTTAATGTTCATTTCTCGACCATAAGCCGTCTCCAAAGGCGTTACAGAGAATTTGGCAGTACACCCAACCAGCCTCACAGACCACGTGTAACCACACCAGCCCAGGACCTCCACATCCAGCATCTTCACCTCCAAGATCGTCTGAGACCAGCCACCCGAACCGCTGCTATAACAATCGGTTTGCATAACCAAATCATTTCTACACAAACTGTCAGAAACAGTCTCAGGGAAGCTCATCAGCACGCTCGTCGTCCTCATTGGGGTCTCGACCTGGGCAAATGCTCACATTCAATGGTGTCTGGCACTTTGGAGAGGTGTTCTCTTCACGGATGAATCCCGGTCTTCACTGTACAGGGCAGATGGCAGACAGAGTAATGTGTATGGCGTCGTGTGGGTGAGCGGTTTGCTGATGTCAACGTTGTGGATCGAGTGGCCCATGCTAGCGGTAGGGTTATGGTATAGGCAGGTGTGTGTTATGGACAGCGAACACAGGTGCATTTTATTGATGGCATTTTGAATGCACAAAGATTCCGTGACGAGATCCTGAGGCCCATTGTTGTGCCATCCATGACCATCACCTCATGTTGCAGCATAATCATTCCAATTCCTGGAAGCTAGAAAACATCCCAGTTCTTGCATGGCCAGCATACCCACGGGACATGTCACCCATAGAGCATGTTTGGGATGCTCTGGATCGGCATAGACGACATCATGTTCCGGTATCCAGCAACCTGCCAATATGCAGCAACTTCGCACAGGCATTGAAGAGGAGTGGACCAACATTCCACAGGCCATAAACAACAACCTGATGAACTCTATGCGAAGGAGATGTGCTGCACTGCATGAGGCAAATGGTGGTCACACCAGATACTGACTGGTTTTCGGACCTCCCGGACTCCCCCCAATACAGTACAATACAGGCCAGCATAAGGCACACCTGTTCAAAAATCATGCTGTCTAATCAGCATCTTGATATGCCACACCTTTCGCCTTCAGAACTGCCTTAATTCTATGTGGCATTGATTCAACAAGGTGCTGAAAGCATTCTTTAGAAATGTTAACCCATTTTGATAGGATAGCATCTTGCAGTTGATGGAGATTTGTGGGATGCACATCCAGGGCACGAAGCTCCCGTTCCACCACATCCCATAGATGTTTTATTGGGTTGAGATCTGGTGACTGTGGGGGCCATTTCAGTACAGTGAACTCATTGTCATGGTCAATTTTAAATGATTCGAGCTTTGTGACATAGTGCATTATCCTGCTGGAAGTAGCCATCAGAGGATTGGTACATGGTGGTCATAAAGGGATGGACATGGTCAGAAACAATGCTCAGGTAGGCCGTGGCATTTAAACGATGCCCAATTGGCACAAGGGGCCTAAAGAAGAAAACATCCCCCACACCATTACACCACCACGACCAGCCTGCACAGTGGTAACAAGGCATGATGGATCCATGTTCTCATTCTGTTTACGCCAAATTCTGACTCTACCATCTGAATGTCTCAACAGAAATCAGACCTGGCAACATTCTTCCAGTCTTCAACTGTACAATTTTGGTGAGCTTGTGCAAATTGTAGCCTCTTTTTCCTATTTGTAGTGGAGATGAGTTGTACCTGGTGGGGTATTCTGCTGTTGTAGCCCATCTGCCTCAAGGTTGTGCGTGTTGTGGCTTCACAAATGCTTTGCTGCATACCTCGGTTGTAACAAGTGGTTATTTCAGTCAAAGTTGCTCTTCTATCAGCTTGAATCAGTCGGCCCATTCTCCTCTGACCTCTAGCATCAACAAGGCAATTTCGCCCACAGGACTGCCGCTTACTGGATGTTTTTCCCTTTTCACACCATTCTTTGTAAACCCTAGAAATGGTTGTGCGTGAAAATCCCAGTAACTGAGCAGATTGTGAAATACTCAGACCGGCCCGTCAGGCACCAACAACCATGCCACGCTCAAAATTGCTTAAATCACCTTTCTTTCCCATTCTGACATTCAGTTTGGAGTTCAGGAGATTGTCTTGACCAGGACCACACCCCTAAATGCATTGAAGCAACTGCCATATGATTGGTTGATTAGATAATTGCATTAATGAGAAATTGAACAGGTGTTCCTAATAATCCTTTAGGTGAGTGTATATATATAGCTCCGGGAACAAATTAGTGACAAATTAGAGACTTTGAGTGAGGAAAGAATAAGGTGCAGTGGTCTCTTAATGTTTTTTTTTTCTACATATAAATATATACAGTGGATATTAAAAGTCTACACACCCCTGTTAAAATGCCAGGTTCTTGTGACGTACAGTGGGGAGAACAAGTATTTGATACACTGCCGATTTTGTAGGTTTTCCCACTTAATTTTTGTCATATGTCAAGAAAATCATTTTTTAAAGTAATTAATTTGTATTTTATTGCATGACAAAAGTATTTGATACATCAGAAAAGCAGAACTTAATATTTGGTAGAGAAACCTTTGTTTGCAATTACAGAGATCATATGTTTCCTGTAGTTCTTGACCAGGTTTACACACACTTCAGCAGGGATTTTGGCCCACTCCTCCATACAGACCTTCTCCAGATCCTTCAGGTTTCGGGGCTCTCTCTGGGCAATACGGACTTTCAGCTCCCTCCAAAGATATTCTATTGGGTTCAGGTCTGGAGACTGTCTAGGCCACTCCAGGACATTGAGATGCTTCTTACATAGCCACTCCTTAGTTGCCCTGGCTGTGTGTTTCGGGTCGTTGTCATTCTGGAAGACCCAGCCACGACCCATCTTCAATTCTCTTACTGAGGGAAGGAGGTTGTTGGCCAAGATCTCGCGATACGTGGCCCCATCCATCCTCCCCTCAATAGTCGTCCTGTCCCCTTTGCAGAAAAGCATCCCCAAAGAATGATGTTTCCACCTCCATGCTTCACAGTTGGGATGGTGTTTTTGGGGTTGGTCTTGGCCATTGTGGAGAGGTTGGAGTCTGTTTGATTGAGTGTGTGGACAGGTGTCTTTTATACAGGTAACGAGTTCAAACAGGTACAGTTAATACAGGTAATGAGTGGAGAACTGGAGGGCTTCTTAAAGAAAAACAAACAGGTCTGTGAGCGCCGGAATTCTTACTGGTTGGTAGTTGATCAGATACTAATGTCATGCAATAAAATGCAAATTAATTATAAAAAAGTCATACAATGTGATTTTCTGGAATTTTGTTTTAGATTCCATCTCTCACAGTTGAAGTGTACCTATGATAAAAAGTAGGCAAACGTGTTCGCGATTACACCATTCTGACGCTTCTACTGCCTCTGGAGCACCGCCGGTGGTCCGCCGACTCACTGCTATCTGGGTTTGCGTAGTAGCCTATTTTTTGAGACATTTCAAACATTGACCTCGAAATCCCTTTGTCATATTGGAAGAATGATTTTGAAATCAAAATATTGTGCAAAAATATATAAACATAATTGCGATCTGGATCAAATTATTTTGATAAGGCAATTATGTAGCTAATTATTGTGACAGCCCTACAGTTGGTATACAGTTTTTAAACTGAGTATATGCTAAGCTCACAAAGATTGTGAAGAGCAAATTCTGCTGACTAATAAAAAAACAAAAAAAACATTGTTGGATCACAGAGTTTGTGTTTTACTGCTGTTTAAGTGTAGGCTATTATACAGTATGACTATTTAAAACATATGTCCGGTAGCTCATCTGTATGGAAGGAATTCTGGAATTGTAACGCCATATTGGCCGTTTTTAAGGCAGAAAGACCCACGAACAAACAACTGAAGACAGCTGCAGAAAAAATTGGACACACTAGCTCCATAATCTAATTAAAATATGACTGAAAACGGTGGAAAGAGACACACATATTAAAAAAAGCAAATAGATGGCTTCTGTTTAGAATTGTTCTGCTACAATGCTTTACTCTGTGCAATGACATGCGACACAACGTGTTCATGTTTGTGATCACTACACAGTGCAAACAAACTATGCTGCAAAGGGGCTTTGTTTTCACACATTTCTACTTTTGCGATGCCAAACATTGATTGTAAATTACGATTTTGTGTGTAGAGGCCTTAAAAATGTAACACATAATGACCAAACGGACCCCTCTTCAGGGTCAGTGTCGGACCAGCGCCCCAGGGTTAAGCACCTGGCCTGGGGCTGCCAAATGGAGCCCTTCAAAGCCGCTCCGGGCAGCAGAGGGGAAGAAGTCAAAAGAGTGTGATGCTGTTATCCGCCCATTTTATGTTTTTGTTTTTCAGTTTTATTTTCATTTCTTCAACATTTTGTTAATAAATGCCTCCCAGGGACCAGAACACTGGCACTTTGTCTGTTCCCTGTGTTTTTCCACATCACAATACATTAAGTATTAAGAATGATGACTGAGGTGGGACAGCCCTTTAAACTCTTATGAAAATACTGTATTGTTTGCTCAGTTTTAGTTAAACACTGCAGGCAGGATAGGCTATAATAACAGAATTTTAAAACTACACGTTAGAAAAAGTTAGCTTGATTGTCAAACTAGGTTGTTTTTATCTGGTTAGCTGCTAAGACGTAATATACCTCTCTATCTCACTGTCAAGGCTATCAGTTCGTAGCTTAGGTAATCCGGTAGAAAACTCATTATTTCTGCTATTTCCCTTCTAGAGATGGAATTACAATATTTACTTGACTTAGGAGGTGTTGATACACAACCCGGAATCTGCCAGCCCCTATTACCTGCCTGTTAAAACTTCTGAAATCCTACATAATCCCAGTATATTCATGGGAGGGAGAAGCTAAGCCGCAACTGTTATATGTTTCTTACCCGGCCCGATTGAAGTTTTTGAGTGTACAGTGAACAAATAGCTAACCTGCCATTTTAATACAGTCAGGCTTCCAAGCTACCCATGAGTGTTCAGCAACAACTAAGATCCTAAACGACACATCTGCATGAGACAACAAGCCCTGTTTTACAGTTCTTATTGATTTGGTCTAAGTTTATGACCTTGTTAGCTATCTAATTCTAATTGGTATGCCAGCCCTTTTGGCAATGACCATATGTGGCTTACCCTCCTCATGGAGTGTGTAAATGAGTTTCAATGAGAAGGCTCAGGGAGTTAATTAACTGATTAGAGCTCTTCTCAGGTCGACATTTTTGTATTGTACATTTCTTTTCTAATATTTCGAGATACTGGATTTTTTATTTCTATGAGCTGTAAGCCGTAATATTCAAGATTGAAACAAAAAAGGCATGATATGTTTCACTTTATGTGTAATGAATCTAGATATATGAAGTGCCACTTTTTGATTTGAATTAGGGGAAAAAATGAACACGATATTCAAATAGTTTGAGACGCTCCGGTAAATATATTGCTACGAACCACATTCTATGGTGAGATGTCTAGCCTCGACTTGTGTCTATCAAGACGTCCAAATAACTTGCCGGCATCGAGGTAGACTCTTAGACCTTGCTTCTGAACTGCTGGAGAAAGGCCTACTGTTCACAGTACCATGAGGGAACAAACTAACATCAGTTTAAACAGTATCATGGTGTATGTTAACCATTTCACAAGTATGTTTCAAAAACTGTAATCTTTAGTGTCACAAAAGGTACAGGCACATGTCAGTTATCAAAACAATCAATACAATGGCTAACTGTCATGCCTTCTGGTACTTTTTGCTTACTTAGTAATGGACACATACTGTATAAGGAGTGTAAAGCACCTTTTTGGGAATATATCACAGAGTTCAGTGCCCATTCAGGTGTCCTCTTTGTCCTTCATGTAAACATTTCTACCATACTCTGTGGACACATGGCGATAGCGAGTCACACTATTTTCTACATATTTAGAAAAACGTTGAAGCCATGACAGAATATCAATGTAATTTTTTCAGTTGTGCTTGTAAATTGAAAAGAAATATGATAAACTGGAAAACTTGTCATTTAGCATCATGATCTAGCCGATCCATGAATTTACATATGTTGCAAACTATCTATTGTAACAATAATGTTAAACAAATTTGATCTGAAGACAAACCTTTCAATTATATGTTTCTGTTGTATTTATATTAATTACTTTGTGCAGTATTCATTGATATTACATTATACAAGGTTATCAGCTCTTTATAGTTCTATGAGAGGCAATATAGTTGAGTTACTCAGAAGTTGTGCAAGCATGAGACAGTACAATCAATGATTTTGTCAAAATCAAGTCTTTTACTTCTTTAAATGAACATGTTTTTGTGTCATTAATGTGTATTTAAAATGCCTTGGTGCTTATGGAGGACTAAATGTGCCATAATATTAAATAAATAAATATATAAATAAATAAATATATAAATAAATATATAAATAAATAAATGCAACGCTGAGGGGCTTGGGTTGGATAGGTTGGAAAACAGGGTAAAAAAACAACAGGTAAATAGTCTCTCAATAGTATTCTGTTGGTCAGTTTAGACGGAACGGAACCATGTAACGGAAAAGCCTATTTTGGAAAAACATGGAAGGAGGAGAGTGTAGCTTTCAAAATGGCGGTTTTATTTTAATGACAAACTCAAACGCCAATTGGCATAGGCATTTGGTGGTTTAAGTGTTAAAGAGTTCTCAAAGGGACACAATTATGTATCCATAACAGACATGGAAACAATGGAACTCATTGTGTGCTACTAGACTTGATTGACATGCAGCGCTCATTGAATAGTTTGCACTCAAGTGCCCTATCACAGTGTTTCATGCATAAAACACTGCAGTCCAATGAGGACAGCTCAATGAAATGGGTTAGGTCCCACCCCATTGCATTTGGACAATGTACTACTTCACCATCCAAATGAAATTTCTATTGCATTTGGACAACACACAATTTCACAGCATAAAATATTACTTGAGTTGTGTCTGTTTTGTCCAGCCTGCCCGGACCTGGCCCAGCTCCCTCTATTTAACACCTTGTGTCTATTTATTCTATCGGCAACAAAAAAATATTCCTATGGTAAAATCTGTATTTTTCATACCTTGTAAAGACTTCTGCCTACTACTGAGCTATAGATTGGTGATGGCAGCCTGGCACAAACAAGACACACCCACTTCTCCAGTCCTCCACCTGATTACGCACTTGCCACAATGAAAGTAGTCTAACTGAAAACAGGCCAAATGCCAACAACATAAATTCTCAGGTTAAATAGTTCTCAAAGCGACCCAATTATGTATCCATAAAAGACAAGGGAGCACTGAAACTCGTTTGTGTGCTACATGATTGACAGCCCTCATCTGGTGGTTTCTTCTCAAGTGTCCAATCACTGTGTTCCAAGCATAAAACATGTGGTCAGCTCTATCAAATGGGTGAGTTCCTGCCCCATTGCATTTGGATGACGCACAACTTCACACCATCCAAATGAAATGTTTCATTTCATTTGGATGATGCATAAGTGTACACAATGCAATATTTATTTATTTATATATTTACGTATTTAATTATTTATATTTTTATGTATATATTTATTAATATATTCAATTATTTATATATGTATTTATTAATTTCATATTATGGCACATTTAGTCCTCCACAGGTGCTGCTGCCAATAACATTGTGGACATCACTGCATGGGCTCAGGAACCCTTCCGAAACACATTGTCTGTGAATACAGTACGTCGCTGCATCCACAGATGCAAGTTAAAACTCTACCATGCAAAGAAGAAACCAGACATAAACTAGATCCAGAAATGTCGCTACCTTCTCTGGGCCTGAGCTCATTTAAGATGTACTGAAGCAAAGTGGAAAACTGTCCTGTGGTCTGACATATCAAAAATGTATTCCCAAAATGAATCGGCATCCACTATTCTTTTTGGGAATCATAGATACTGTGTCCTCCGGGCTAAAGAGGAGAGGAACCATCTGGCTTGTTATCAGAGCACACTTGCCAGCACCTGTGATGGTACGGGGGCAGTGCACATGGCATGGGTGACTTGCACATCTGTGAAGGCACCATTAATGCTGAACAATATATATACGTTTTAGAACAACATTTGCTGCCATCCAGACAACATCTTTTTCAGGGACTGCCTTGCTTATTTCAGCAAGACAATGTCAAACCACATTCTGCACGTATTAATCCAGTCCTGACCAGTCACACATTGAAAACATTTGGCGCATTATGAAATGAAAAATAGGACAAAGGAGCCCCCAAACTGTTGAGCAGCTGAAATCCTACATCAAGCAAGAATGGGAAAACATTTCACTTTCAAAACTAAAGCAGTTGGTCTCCTCAGTTCCTAAACGCTTACAGAGTGTTGTTACAAGAAGAGGTGATGCAACACAGTAGTAAACATGCCCTGTCCCAAAATCTTTGATACGTGTTGCTGGCATCAAATTCAAAATGGGCATGTATTCATCCAAAAACAATTACATATCTCAGTTTCAACATTTGATATGTTGTATTTGTACTATTTTCAATTGAATATAGGAATAAATGATTTGCATCATTGCATTCAGTTTTTTTATTTTTTTATTTACATAGCATCCCAACATTTTGTATTGTACATATTGTATTTGACAAGACCTGGAACACTGTGAATGGGATTTTTAAAGCAGAATGTAGCCTATGTCACGTTTCTAATTAAATTGAAAATATTTGTAAATTAGGTAAAAAAAATAAGCTAACATGCGGGCTTGTAAGGAAAGGTGTGTAGAAATCAATCACAATTCAAATGTTTTACCTCTCACTACTTTTTCATAGCCATTGCCTACAGTAAGTAATGAAAGTCAACAACCTTTTGTCTCATTTCATTTTGTTCTCTGACCATGTGCTGGATTAAGAAAGATTTCCAAATAACTTGGATGCATAAGAAAAATATATGTATATTTAAGAAGATTTGGTTTATATGAATTCCTATGGGTGCTATTAATCTTAACACACTGTTTGTTTTTTGAGAAAAGGATTCATGATTAAGAATTTACTTTTATATATTATTTGTTACTCATCCTTCCCAAGGGGGGCAATAATTCTGGAAGGCACTGTATGACCCCACAATTTGTTCTTTTGAAATGAGTGACTGAAAGGGAATTTTCAATTATTTCTATAACCCCAGTTCACTGAAGAAAGGAACAGGGTATGAAACATGAAATTGTTAGCCCTGCACTGTCAAGGCGCTATGGATACCAGAGTTGAATTTGAATAGGAGGGCTGGGCTGTGATTACATCACATGTAAGGTGGGGTTTCCAGTGGTGCTAAAGCCCTCTTTGGCTTTGAAAGGCATGATTGTATACTGAGTTCAGATATTCATGTGGTGTAACCAAGGCCCTTCAGGGAACCAGTTTTATAAACATAATATAAAAAAAACTTGCAACAGAGAGACAACAGTGAAACCTCAAATACCCACTTAAGTCTTCCCTACCAAGGCCATTGGGTAGTGGATAGTGGGAAGCTGAAAAGTATTTGAGCTGTGAAAAATATGGTTTACCAAAAAGCAGCTTCTGGAAAGTATCTTTCATGTCATAACATCTTTAGCATATTTATTTCTGGTTGAAGATGTGTCATAAACGATATTGACCACGACCCTATGAATTAACTGAGTGTTTATTGTCTGTTTATTGCCTTGCCTAGGAAATAAAGAGACAATAAAACACTCAGCTTACTCTAAGTCTTTCAGTCATATCTTTATCAGTCTAGAACATTTAGGGATAATGATTTTTTTACCACAATCCCCTCAGTTGGTCTTCCTCTCTTAGTTTCTACCTTTATTAATATATTACTGAATAACAAAGGGGGAAAGAATAACACAAGAAAATATTCTATCCTCTCTTCTACCAGAATGAACCCTGATCTGGGAGATGTAATTCATGACCACCAGCAGAGACATGTGGGCTTCCAACAGTGCCAGGGACAAACCAATACGATGCTCATTGCACTGGAGAGCTGGCAAGAGCTAGTGTTTAGCAACAGGTGACAACAGTAATTCAAAGTATGTCTGGTACTTTTCATTTTCTTTATAGCGCTTTCATCAAATGAAGCAATCAAACCACGCTGAATGTATTCTTGAGGCTAAATGTGCAGACACGACATTTCCTGAGAAACAAACACATACACATACACATAGAGTACAAAAAATGTATTTGAAAAAAGGTCAGAAGAGGGCAATAGACAGATTTATATTGAAACAAGACACTCCTTACAATTATAGGCATAACATAAATAGTATTGCCTCTGACTTTTCCCACCAACAAATTGTTGTACCAAGTAATTTAGTGTCAGGCGTCATAGGCAGATTACATTCAACCCCTTCAAAGTGGGCATGCATCATTTAAAACATTTTGGAGAGAATGTAACAAATTTGACATTTTGCAGTGACTCAATTTACATGGATGGTGATTTGATCTCAATCGGTGTTCTGTGACTGATGAACTAAGTTCAGTGTACTTACAGCATACTGCATCTTTACCATTTCATGTCAGACTCCAACAGCATTATTTCAACTTCAGAAGAATAAAGTAACCAAAGTGTGTGTGATTATATACAGTACAAGTTTGGGGTCGCTTATAAATGTCCTTGTTTTTGAAAGAAAAGCTAAGTTTCTGTCCACTAAAATATTACCAAATCGATCTAAAATACAGTGTGGACATTGTTAATGTTGTGACCGACTAATGTACCTGAAAATGACAGATTTTCAATGGAATATCTACATAGATGTACAGAGGCCCACTATCAGCAACAATCACACCTGTTTTCCAATGACATGTTGTGTTTGTTCATCTAAGTTTATCAATTTAAAAGGCTAATGGATCATTAGAAAATCCTTGTGCAATTATGTTAGCACCACTGAAAACTGACCTTCTTAAGATTAGTTCAATATCTGGAGCATCTGTGTTTGTGGGTTCGACTACTGGCTCAAAATGACCAGAAAACTCGTCAGTCTATTCTTGTTCTGAGAAATAAAGGCTGTTCCATGTGACAAAATTGCCAAGAAACCGAAGATCTCGTACAACGATTTGTACTACTCTCTTCACAGAACAGAGCAAACTGACTCTAACCAGAATAGAATGAGGAGTGGGAGGCCCCGGAGCACAACTGAGCAAGAGGACAAATACATTAGAGTGTCTAATTTGAGAAACAGACGCCTCACAGGTCCTCAACTGGCAGCTTCATTAAATAGTACCCGCAAAACACCAGTCTCCACATCAACAGTAAAGAGGTGACTACGGGAGTTACAAAGAAAAATACTTATCTCTGACTGGCCAATAAAAATAAAAGATTAAGATGGGCAAAAGAACATAGATTCTAGACAAAGGAAGAACTCCTCCTCGAAGGCCAGCCTCCCAGAGTTGCCTCTTCACTGTTGCCTTTTTTAGTTTTTTAGTGCCTGGAGTTTCTTATTCTGCGTGCTGTGAGTCAAGCTAGTTGCCTGATGTGTTTTCATGTAAAGCTTTTTGGCATCAAAGTTCAATTAATAGCTGCAGATATTCAGAACATTGGCAGTACTTTTTATTAATTTACTAACCAGCCTTGCTAAAATATCAAAGAAATATGCTTGCTAAGTTATCTGGGGAAATTCAAAGAAATGTTATAGCTTGATGGTTAGCAGTTACCATTTACCAGTAGCTAACTGCATTTACTGTCCCATAAATTTGACAAAAATTCAATTTCTTTTTATTTTTTGTCATCCCAAAGCTTAACCCTGTCCCCTGTCAGTTTTGAATGTTTGCATATTTCCACAATGAATTTAGTAAGATCTCTTGGGTTTTAGTAAAATATCCTGTAGAGTTAATTCAACCCTATGAAGGTGTTTATTATGGTCAGGGGTTTCAACACCTTGAAACAATCTGGCTGGATTCGGGACAGCCCTGTCAAGTCATTACACATCATTACATATTCAGACCACATGTCGTTGCATATATTTAAACACATCGTTGCGTCCGTTAAACAGCTTTTTTAGTAGAGGTTAGGAGCTATTGGACTTGGTCACGGCCCTGATGTCCTCGTCGCATGCATGGCCAGCTCACTGGAATGCAGCAGACAAACTGCGGTCGGGATCTAATGTGAACATTAATCCATTAGAAAAATAAAATGAAGAGGTTTGTTTTCTGACAGGTGGTGATGTATGAAGTCTAGAAAGAATACTCAAAATAAGCAACATAATTATAAAGCCCAGCATATTTAACACTTTGCAGTATTTACACATTCATCAGACGGGGATAGAGGGAATGTGTAAATGCACTTACAAAGTGTGAATGTTGAACTATAGTCAATCAAAGAATTCTAACAAAGGCATTCTCCTCTTCTGCAGGAGCACATTTGGCTGTGTTAATGCTTATGCTGTGGCAGTTGGCACAAATTTAGGTCACAAAAAACTCAGTTCAAAGTTACCTAAATATACATCATTATGTAAAATGTAATTGAGACAATGATTTCCTAGGTATAATATGTACTCCTGCAAGGAGTCTTTCTTGAGCCCCTAGGAAAGGAAATAGCAAGCAAATTAGTGGGATCCATGAGGCATAGGCTAGAGATCTGATGATGTGTT
This sequence comes from Esox lucius, assembly GCF_011004845.1. Taxonomy (NCBI): domain Eukaryota; kingdom Metazoa; phylum Chordata; class Actinopteri; order Esociformes; family Esocidae; genus Esox; species Esox lucius. Next base: position 35,861,620 of record NC_047585.1, on the reverse strand, counting down.
ATTTTTAACACTAACGTTGTTTCTCAATTTGCATAGAAGGTTTCTGCACCTATGAACCAGGGTCAGCAACCACAAAACTCACACATTCATAAATGAAACATCTGACACTTTCTTTCCTGGATCCATAAATTGTGAAATTCTCACCAAGTTCCTCTACACCCCCCCTCGCCCCCCGCCCCCAGCCTGTCTGCCCCCTAAAAGCCTCACACTTTGAAGTGCGAGGCACCAGCTGCGCTGAGGACCTAAATGGGTTTCACATTATATGCGCACTCGCCCAGTCCGGCAATTCACCAATGGGACCGCTGATGAGGCCGCTGCCATGAGAGCTGGTTTCACCTGGCAGTATGTGTGCCAGGCAGGAATTAAAACTGCAACACACAACACACCCCACAGAGATCTGATTAAAACAAACAAAAAACTATTCAGCAAGAAGCACTAGTCACCCATCTATAGAAATGATCCCATTCTACCAGTCCAATTCCACTTTTTTTAATACAGTAGAGGTCCTCAGAATAATATTAACAACACTAATAAAATAAAAAGTGGTTATTTTATCAAGGATTACAAATGGCAACATAGGCATGTGATTCAAGGAAAAATGTATAGAATTTCCAATTGTATTTACGTTCAGCCCAAGTCCTTTTTAAAATGCACAACAATAAAACATTTATAAAACATGCTATTCAAAGATTCATGAAATGATACTGTCATGATTTTGTACAGGTAATTTATGCTAAGTAGGCCTACTGAGATGAATATAGATGTAACACATTGCAACAGATTTGCAGTGTAATACAGCACAGGCGATGCACACACACACCAAGCTTCACACAGAAAGATAACCGTTGTCAATTAAAAGAAACACTCAAGATTTGAGTTCGAGCCCTGTACTTGTTTGCAAAGAGGTATACCTGACAAGCAAGATGGAGAAGAGGGCTACATACCAGGGTTTCCAACAGCCACATTAGTAATTTTATATGCACCACAAAAAAATTACAAAAGACAGACTACTTTGATTCTGACAAAATGTCTGTCGACTATTACAATGTGCCACCATTCTAATGTGAACCAGTAGCCTAAAGATGTAAGTGTACGAAAACAGGAAAGACACACTGACTGTACAATATCACTTTAATCTAGTCTAAATATATAATTTTGGCCTTTTAATTCAATATACCAGAGGAAGTAATTCAATTTACCAGGGGGTGCTGTAGAATATCCAGAATCAACTTCCCGCAACTCTGAATTGCAGGCTTTGCTTTCAGCCTTCAACTAACAGCGAACATATTGTCCGTACTACAAGGAGAGGGATAAGAAGAGATGTACTTTCTGCGTAAAGCAATAAGGATGACCGTGGTTCCATGTTTCACCAGTCTTTCATCTCTGTGTAAGCAAAGTGTATGGTCATTTTCTTTTATTTATAGCAATGGTTGTACTGTAGCAATCGGTCATTGAAAAACTACTGTGAAACAAGGGAGATGGGCTAAGAAAAAAAAATGTGTTGCAACTAAATATAAACAACATTCGGGAGCATGGTTCCAAAGGAATATACTGGAGACAGGAAGACACTGTATTTAGTGGCAGTGCAACTTCTAAGCTCTGAAACCTCAGTTGGCACAAATCATGTCAGCCTGTATTAAATCATCTGGCCACAGGGGACTTTGTCACTAGTTCTAATGCTTTGCTGTTTAATACCATTTTAAAAAGTCCCTGTTAGACTTTCCAAGGTAATAATAGCCACATGGGTACGTCAGTAAACGACCACAAATGACGTTTTTATGTAAATTCGACCCAGACTGTCACGTTCCTAGGAAGAAGACGGAGGCAGGCGCAGAGGTTGAGGCGTCTTTTAATGAGAAACAAAAGGAAAGAAACAAAACGGAGTGCTAAGCACTGCAAAACACACTCATAACATGCAAACACACAATGACCGACCAGGACCGGGAGAACATGGCTGAACTAAACACACAGGCTCACGAGGAGAACAGAAACAGGTGGGGGCTAAACACAGGTGAAAGGAATAGACTGATAAACTGACACAAGAACAGGAAGGACCATACAAGGACAAGACAAGCCAAGGACAAACAGAAAGCAGAAGCGTAATAGTCCCAAGCAAGCTGGGACCGTTACACAGACGTACAGTTTCTGTCCCGTGTGAGGGTGATTCATGACGTGGAATACCAGAGGGGAGATGAGATAGGAAACACTGAGGAGTTCGATATTCACTTCCCCTCTGCCCCTTGAATTCTCCCTTTCTTACATGTCCCTTAGGTTTTGTACACCACTTGGAGGGGCAGAGGGGAGGTGCCACCGGCCTCCTCATTCACTGGGTTTTGGGAGGGAGAAGGGGATGTGGGAGCTAGGAGAGATATTCCAGTTTCTGACATGGTCTCAGATGCATGGTGGTGGAGTAGCTGAAAGTGGAATACAAAAAACTATTATTTTGAGATAAAATTGATTTCACATCTTTTTGACCACTTTGTCAATCATGGCCTTTCCATGACAGAGGCTTGGGCAGTGGGTACAGAACAATTCCAGCAGATCAACTGTGGCCACAATATTAAGAATATTCAAGAATGAAAAAAGTTACATGTATTTTAGTTGATTTGATTTTTTTCTAATATCATTGTGTCTTGTGGAAAGTAGTTTGCGACAGTTTCGCAGACATACATAAGCAAGCATGAACAAAGAATGGCCACAAGCTTGTGTATTGGAACTGTGGATGAATTCATCAAAGATGGATTAGGGAGAGGAAGAGAAAGAACTGAAGATCTGAAATGACATTTGGTACACAGTTTTTCAAATCAAATCTATCCCTTTTTACATCAGCAGTTGTCACAAAGCGCTTTTACAAAACACTCAGCCTGAAACCCCAAGGAGCAAGCAACAACAGTGTTGAAGCACAGTGGCTAGGAAAAAACACCCTAAGAGGGGCCAAAATGAAGGAAGAGACCTAGAGAGGAACCAGGCTTGGAGGGGTGACTGGTTCTGGCTGTGCCGAGTGAACATTTAAAGAGTACAAGTTGTAATATTTAAGAAACGCATTTGGGCTGTGTGCAGAGTCTATAAAACCTAATCCAGGTCAGCGGCATGACCAGATGATCAAGGACTGGGACAACACGGGGGGGGTGGATGATCAGTAGACTGGCAGCTAGAATCAACAGGTATCGTCTTGATCTGAAACACAGCCAGAAGGACTTTGGACAAGGGTAGCAACGAATCTTTTGAGCCTGGTACTCGGGAGACCTCATGTCCTCCTAAGTAAAAACATTTTTTGGAAGAATTTTGTGTGCATTCCTTGGTTTTATAAGGAGAAAAAGAACTGACCCTACACCCCTGGCACAATAATATAGTAGCATAAAAACTTAGGGGTGGTCCCAAACAGGGCCCAGCAGCAGGAAGTCAATCCACCAACTGTACACCAACCAACCACAACCACCCTGGAATGAGGGCAGAATACTGCCAGCAGAGTTCACCTCAATTGCACAATGGGCATAACAGAGAGACAACAACAAGCCAGTGACTGCACCCCTGAATGGCATTGGAGAGAGGGCATCCCAGTGGCGATGAGAGCCCACCTGGCAAGACAGCAAGTGTGGACAGTATCAAGCCTTTCTGGTTACCTTCATGCCCCTGGGCCAGGCTGCACTTAATCAGAAACCGTGCTGAAGAGATGAGTCTTCAGTGGACATTTGAAAGTTAGAATCTTAATTGGCAGATCATTCCACAGCTCTATGGGGGAAAGCCATGCCTCCAGCTGTTTATTTGGAAATTCTAGGTACTATTAGAAGACCGGCATCTTGCGATCTTAGGTTACGTGTAGGTATGCATGGCTGGATCATTTCAGCATGGTAAGTAGGAGCAAGTCCATGTATTGATTTATAGGTTAACAATAAAACCATAAAATCAGCCATAGCCTTAACAGGCAGCCCATTTAATTAAATATGTATGGGTGGGATATGTGTGTGGTATGACGATGAAGCTGAACTGGGAGCACAGACAAAACTAAGCCTGTTTCACTGTTAAATCAATTGTCTGGACTAACCAAAATTAAAAAAGGGGTTACTTACTATAAACTTCTCAGACTTGTATGCTGACCAGGCTAAATGGTGACATTGGAAATCACTTTTTAATACATCTGTAAGAGCAAATACAATTTGATGGTGTCTGCATTAATAGACTATAAATTACTTTGGAACAGGATGTTTTTAGTAAGTCACCACAATTTACGTTTTCAGTCTAATTATGTACACATTGGAACAGGGATGACCCAAACCACCTACAGTAAACAAATGAACTGGTATTGAGAAAACTTTAATTTGCTTAATTAAAGATGAATACAAACACACAATGATCAGATTTTCCCTAAAAGCACGATATTTGTAACTTTTTACTTACATGAAATAGGTTGCTTAACATTACTTACATGATATAGGTTAACTTGAATAGAACCTGCAGACAATTTTTCATCTAAAGTTTCAGTTATGGGCTTTGTTTTGCTTCAACCCTTGAACAGGGTGGATCAAGGTGGGTCATAACATTTCACACAGCATGTGTCCCATGTCTGTCAGAATGTGTTCACACAAAGTGGTCTGTTCCCTGGTGTGACATAGCGTGTGACACACTTGATATGATCCATTTTGGACTTATTTGAATACAGGTTGACATGACCAGATGTCTTGATCTTGAAAAGGGAGATATGTCATGCAGTGTTCAGAGTTTTTATAAATTGTACTTAGATTTGACGTAGATACCAAATAGTATAGTATATTATATATACTATATATATATATATATATATATATATATATATATATATATATATATATATATATATATATATATATATATATATAAATGTGCTATATATATATATATATATATATATAAATGTGCTATATATATATATATATATATATATATATATATATATATATATATATATATATATATATATATATATATATATATGTGCATTTCCTAAAACATTTGGTAAAAAAAAAAATATATATAATTTTTATGCCAAAACCACTACTGGGTCAAGTGTGCAGAAAATAACCTGTTGTCTGTCTGTTGTATCTGTTGTAAAATACGGTGGTGGATCTTTGATATCATGGCACTATTTGGCTTCCACTGGTGCTGATGCACATGTTTTAGGTCAATGGGATTTTTCATTTAATTCAGTTATAGGATACCCCAAAAAACCTTGTTGCATCTGCCAGGAGGCTAGAACTTGTCCTAAAGTGGATTTTACTATAAGTCAGTAACCCCAAGGCACACATCAAAATCCTCAAGAAAATTTAATTGATCACAAAATCAACATTTTGCCATTTCCATCTCTGTCTCCAGACTTAAAAATTGTTGAAAACATGTGGTTTGAATTGAAGATGGCAATCCATAACCACATATCAAAGGACCTTTAAGATGAAAACAATTCTGCATGCTCGAATGATTTAAGAATCCTTTCAATTTATTCTTACAACTTGTAAATTTATAACTTGTATAAAATGTTGGGAAAAAGTTGCCATTTTGACTGGAACCACAAAGCTACAGCAATAATTTTAGGGACACGTTAAATTCTTTCAACTGTTCAATGAGGTTGTCGTGGAGTTTTATGTTAAACAAAGACAATTAAGTGGCAGACTCTGAAACTGTTCTGGAGAGCCCCTAATGCAACTGAAGGTTAAAAGGAACCCAGTATTTGTAGTGTCTACATGGTGCCTGGGAGGGCATTCCAGAGGCTGGGGGTGGTCCCCTCTAAAGCTTGAGTTTGCTCCTATAAGGCCATGGAGGAGCAGCCAATCCCTTGGAGCTTTAAAGGAGCTTCTAATATGTTGGTACTAAAATAATTTTGTATTGGAGGATTCCCAAATTGTTTAAGAGATTTTCTGTGGACCAAGGAAGAGTAACTGTTACTTTGTCACGAGCTAATGTGGATTAAAACTAAACATAATTAAAATAAACAGTGATTTTTATTTAAACTTTCATCAGCGAATGAGCCACAAAATTCAAGCGTTGCTATAAGGATTCAATTTGCTCATGGGCCAGTTTTGCGGACACATGTTTAAACTAATTAACTAGTTTTTATAACCTCTCATCAGGGACACGGTATGAAAACATAAAAATATCTGGGTAGACTGATGGACTTTGCATCGTGAACATCTTGTATCACTCGGTTCCTTCTCTTCCTTGCTCCTCATCATTATGCACCTCTAGTGAAAAATAACATATTTGCCAGAGACAAGAACTCTGCTCCAATTACTCTACAAGAGCACTGTAATCTAGGTCAGCCAGAGGAACACACACAAACCAGCCTGGAAAGCCAAGGTAGGTGCCATTATCTGGAACCTGTTTTGTTTATTCTGAACTAGGGTCATTATAATATTTATTTGTTTACAGTGTCTCAGGGCCTGCAGGGCTGCCTCTCTAGGCATCTCTATGTTTAGTTTTTTGGTTGTCCCTAATAAGAGGCAGCTGCCCTGCGTTGTCTCTAATTGGGGATCCTATATGAGCTGCTGTTTCTCTACTTAAGTTGGGGATTATTGTTTGTGCCTAATACGTTTCAGTTTTCAGTTGCTTATTGTGGTCTTAAATACATATACAGTGGGTAGAACAAGTATTTGATACAATGCAGATTTTACAATGCAGTACCCATAGGTACACCTCAACTGTGAGAGACGGAATCTGAAACAAATCCAGAAAATCACATTGTATTATTTTTAAATAATTAATTTGCATTTTATTGCATGACATAAGTATTTGATACATCAGTATTTGTATCAAATATTTGTTCTCCCCACTGTGTATATATATATCATCTCTCATTTCATCTTCATCCGCTTATCCGGTATCGGGTCGCGGGGACAGCAACTCCAGCAGCTCCAGCAGGGGACCCCAAACTTCCCTTTCCAGAGCCACATTTGCCAGCTCTGACTGGGGAATCCCGAGGCGTTCCCAGGCCAGTGTCGAAATATAATCTCTCCACCTAGTCCTGGGCCTACCCCGAGATCTCCTCCCAGCTGGACGTGCCTGGAACACCTCCCTAGGGAGACGTCCTGGGGGCATCCTTACCAGATGCACAAACCACCTCAACTGGCTCCTTTCGATGCAAAGGAGCAGCGGCTCTACTCCGAGTTCCTCACGGATGGCTGACCTTCTCACCTTATCCCTAAGGGAGAAGCCAGCCACCCTTCTGAGAAAACCCATTTCAGCCGCTTGTACTCGTGATCTTGTTCTTTTGGTGACCCAGCCTTCATGACCATATGTGTATATATATTATGCATAAGGAACCATTAAAAGGAATCTTTTCTCACAACCTCTCTGCACCACGGTCTTCCAACCATAATATATGGTAAATCATTATATCAAATAAAAAGTAAGCACCTGTTGTAATTATGATGAATCATATATTTTTAATTACCCATAATTGTATAATTACATGTATTCATATTTTCTCTTTCAATTATGGGTATGCAGGTATGAGGAGTTTTTGACTCAGGACATTGCCTTCATCTAGGTATTGAAAAGAGAATTTAAGACTGGTTCCAGTTTGTAACATGAGCCTGAGATGTGTCCCTGGTTTATGAAAAAACACAGCACCAAGTTCTCAAACATTTCCTTGGGCCTCTGCAGATTTCCTATGTAATCTTTAGTCCTAAACTTGCACACTTTTAATTTAATTAGTCACAGGATTGAGGATTGAAATGATTGTGTGACCGTTTAAGGTTAAAATACAATGTGAAATGTCTGGAGAGGCCTCGTCTCGTCTCAAATTCATTCGTTCAACGCAACTTGGAGCTCTCATGTGGTTCTTGTTCGTTCTGTGACCTGTTATTTTAGTTGACAATTGTAAATTAAGGGTAAAAAATAAACCTTTAGTAACCTTATGCGTATCTGAGGTTGTACTGAATGAGGGAAAATAGGAGTGATTTAAAGGGCCACCTATAAATGACATTTGACCACTTCCTGCAGGATGACTTCATTTAAAATACATAGAGTATATTTGCAAGCGGCAATGCTGGGGTTCAATCTGTGGATATATTGCACCACCATCAGGACAAGGTACTGTAGCTACGTTGCCCAATGATAACATGTCTCTGTCCTCCAAAGCAATTTTGCTAAATTACCTCTGCTTCAAACAGGTCATGCAATATGTTCGTATTTGATGTACACAGTATGTGTAAGGAATTTGTACAAACTCAACACCTGGTATCATATGAACACATGTAAAATCTGTACAGTAGCAGGAAATAAGATTTAAAACAGAACAAAAGGTAGTTTTGCTCCACGGCACAATGTTTAGGACTTCAGAAAGGGATCTATAATACAATTTATTTTGTTGTTTGTTTTTTCCTCTGCCATGCAGATACATATTAATATTCTGAACAGTCTGGGGTCACATGGGTTGCTAGGGAAATGTCTGTTAGTCTGATAATAAATCTTCTCAATTAATATTTGAGTGCCTCAGGTATATAGCATCTATGAAAATATTTCAAAATGTTGTATTTTGTAATGCTCTTGTTCCAACATTATACCCATTATGAGCCAATGTGCTTCAATTAATGTTCCCTGTCCATCAGTGCCCCCATACAGTCAAAACCATTCTGTATAACACTTATATCCCTTGAGCAAGTGTGTCAGATTTCATTCTGAGTCAAACAGTCTAAGATAACGCATGTCTGTTATAGCGCCACCTTTTGGTGGTTTTCAATGTGCTGGCGTAAGTCAGTGGTTGGACCATAGACTTTTCTAATTTAGATGCATTATGTTCCAGACCAAGCCAGCATAAATGTTTATTGTTACCATTGTTTATACCTCTGTTTTAACATAGTTTAATGAAAACCTTTGTATTTGCAGGGGGCTCCAGCAGGAAGACCGTGAGGTAACGCTAACTCTAAGCCCCTTTGTTCATCTTGCAAAACAGATTCTGAAGGTACATGATTTCACGTTCTCCACCACAAACTGTGATGACTCATACAAGTACCAGGCTCCATAGCCTCCCATCTACTATCAAATCAATACAGTACTGACATTACGTCACCTGTTTGGATGTTATTGACTTAAAAAGCGTAGTTTTTAACTTTAACACAAGATTTGGCTATTCATTACCAATGTGTTGTCGTTGTGTGTTCCGCACATTTGATCATTCTGTTGCTAATAAAGTTAACATGTGTTGTGGGTGGACAGTAATAATTGTATTTACACCACGATTATTCAGTGACCACACATTCCACTTTAATGAGATGCAAAATGAATAATGATGAGCCATTAAATATGTTTGGATGTTTTTTCTCAGGCCTTAATTTTTTCCCTCTAATGTTTCTTTATTAACATCAAGTCAGAATATGCATAATAGGGATTTCTACATGTCTCATTGTAAACTCAAAGAACCACTCGTTCACAAGTGAAAATACCACTGAGAAGAAAATCTGTGAAAATCCTGACACATTATTCTTTTTAATAATCTGTTTTGTTATATTGATGAAAAAAGTTATTGTAGTACTTTCTCTTAAAAAATATAGAACCAGGCAAATGTTGCAAGTGAGAAGAATGTGCCTCATTGCTTCTCGCAACACATTTACTTGTTGTAAGTAGCTCTCATGCCCCAAAAAAATGGAGACTCCTAGTTGATAGACATAGTATCCAATATACTACATCAAGTTTCCTGCCGAACCGCCATTTTGAGCCGAAGGAAAGTTTGTGGCAAATTTGCATTGCATTGCATGGGAGGGTGTGGCCCGATGGGCTGTACCACCACGCAGAATTGCAATCTCATATTCCTGAGCATCTCATAGGAATTTGACATGTTACTCAAATTTTACCCAGAAGGGCTATAATGAACTTAAAAAAAACCCCCACATAAACAGAGTGAAGCGAGTAAGACAGACAGAAAATGAGAGCAAGATGAAAGGATTTGGGGGGGCGGAGGGAGAGAGAGAACAAAGAGGTGTTTAAGGACTCTGCCTCCCAGTGAGGTACCAACGAGGAGAGGCGGTCACTCACATGAACTCACACCCACTAACACATCCACACTCATAGTACCATTTCCACAGTCAGACAGAGTTGGTTAAGGAGAGCTGACCATTGCATCGTGAACATCTTGTGTCACTCTGTTCCTTCTCTTCCTTGCTCCTCATCATTATGCACCTCTAGTGGAAAATAACATATTTGCCAGAGACAAGAACTCTGCTCCAATGACTCTACAAGTGGACTGTAATCTAGGTCAGCCAGATGAACACACGCAAACCAGCCCAGAAAGCCAAGGTAGGTGCCATTATCTGGAACCCGCTTTGTGTTTATTCTGATGTGAACTACTGTCATTACGATATTTTTATGACACTAATACATTATTGTAAATAATATTTACTAAGCAGTTCTCATAATTATGATGAAAGCTAAATGTTTTCCTTACAAGAATGATGTAATACATTGTTTGTAATACATTATCCACAAGTCTGTAAAACTCACACTGAAAGTAATGCTAGTGATATTATTAGAGTTGAGATTTTTTTTATGCATGAATAAAGACAGGTAATAACTAGGTTTACTTTGGTGGTCTGGATAATGAGAAGGTGGTAATTGTTACTGATGATGGCTCTTGTGTGTAACTGGATGCATGGCTAGTGAGAGCAAATATGAGCATTTTATTTTTTTATATTTTATTTATGAATTGATCCCTGGACATGTCAGATGTTTTTGAAACAATTTATGTGGCGTAGCTAGAACACAGAGCAGCATACATAAGCATCTACAGTCTCTTCTTGAACTAATTTACGTAGCTCAACAGGGCCCCTCTCATGTGGTTCTTTTCCATTCTTCTTTGAGCAGCGGTTTTGGTTTACAATTGTGAATATATGCCAGAAAATCTAACCTTTTATGGTTTTATACATATCTGAGGCTGTAGTAAATGTGTTGGAATGTTCAATGTTTTGAGAAAAGAGTTGTGATTCAATTTAGCAATTTAATCCTGCATCTAGCCCACATTTATGCTTGTTAAAGGGATCATTTTTGATCAAGATATTTTAGGTGTTATGCAAACACATGATTAGAAATTAATGGAATACACTCATGCACTTTCTGAAAATACAGATGCATAAGGTGCTTTGCATATCACTACATTTGTTTATTTTGAAATAAAAATAACATTTTTAATGTGCTACATTTCTAAGTTTATCTCGTTATTATCTCAATAATGAGATAATATATATATATATATATATATATATATATATATATATATATATATATATATGTATATATATGCATTTATATATATATATATATATATATATATATATATATATATATATATATATATATATATATAATTTAGTTTATCTTGTTATTATGAGATAGTATCTTGTTATAACAAGAAGCCATGCAAAGCTACCACAAAACATCACTGAATCTCATCCATGTTTAACTATGTGGAAGATGTTCTTGAAAGCCTTCATATTGTTGTCTGTAAATATAAAGATAACATGCTTTCCAAAAAGTTCCAAGTTGGTCTCATCAATTCACAGTACATTGTCTCAGAAGGACTGTAGCATGATCAGGTGTATTTTGGCAAATTGCTGTTGGGCTTTTTCATGTCTTTCAAGTTTCCTACTGTACAACCCATATTCACTGAGTTGGTGAGGGATGAGATGATTAAAAACTGTCAGACTTTGTACATGATTGTTTGACTTGCTCTGTCTGTCTGGCAAGTCTCTGTTTTTTACATGCTCATTGCGGTATACAATTGTGGTTTCAGATTTGAGGTTTTGTTGTAATGAAAACCGAAAAAAACATGTGGATTTCAAAAGATTTTTGAATTTCAACAGTTGCCTAGAGGAAATATTTAAGTGATATACAGTAGAAGGGTGCCAATTCTTTTGGCCGTGATTTTATTCCATGTGGCACTGTTTCCCCTGAAACTGTGCTGGATCCCTGCAGGAAGGAGTATAACTGCATTTCACTTGAAGTGTGTGTGTGCATGTGTGCATGTGTGTGTGAGTGCGTGTGCATGTGCATGTGTGATAGCGAGAATACATGTGGGAACCAGAGGTTTTGACACAAAGTGTTCAAGGTATAACTTACAATTGGTGGTTAGTGTTGGAATTGGGGTTACATGTATGCTTTGGTATCACTGGTTAGAGTAAGGCATAGGGGCTGGTAAAAGTTCAAACTAAAACCTTTAGGTTATATATAGATATGTGTGAGTGCAGAGTTTATGGAAAGTATTAAGAGCATGATCTCCACAGTTGTTGTGGTGATAAATGTATGTATAACCTATAATTTTTTTTAAAGGCAACATTTCCAAGGCAAGAATAATTATGTACATCAGCTTTGTATTTCCATTTTTTTTAATGTGTCTAAAAATATGTTTTTGCTTTTCATTATGTGGCACAGTGTGACTGCCCTGCAGGTTTCATTATGTGGTGCAGTGTGACTGCTCTGCAGGTTTCATTATATGGTACAGTGTGACTGCAGTGCAGGTTTCATTATGTGGTACAGTGTGACTGCAGTGTAGGTTTCATTATGTGGTACAGTGTGACAGCAGTGCAGGTTTCATTATGTGGTACAGTGTGACTGCAGTGCAGGTTTCATTATGTGGTACAGTGTGACTGCAGTGCAGGTTTCATTATGTGGTACAGTGTGACTGCTCTGCAGGTTTCATTATGTGGTACAGTGTGACTGCAGTGCAGGTTTCATTATGTGGTACAGTGTGACTGCTCTGCAGGTTTCATTATGTGGTTCAGTGTGACTGCAGTGTAGGTTTCATTATTTGGTACAGTGTGACTGCAGTGCAGGTTTCATTATCTGGTACAGTGTGACTGCAGTGTAGGTTTCATTATGTGGTACAGTGTGACTGCAGTGTAGGTTTCATTATGTGGTACAGTGTGATTGCTCTGCAGGTTTCATTATGTGGTACAGTGTGACTGCAGTGTAGGTTTCATTATTTGGTACAGTGTGACTGCAGTGCAGGTTTCATTGAGTTCAGCCCTAAGCCACCAAGTAATTTCTATGAAATCTTTGAAGGTCTTGAAATGGACCATTCAGCAATTTGATAAAGAATTTCAGGATGTCTGTGTTTGTGGTATATACACCGTACAGACGTGTACATGTTATTTGAACATTGCATTCCATTTTGCCTTACTGTATGTTTAGGCATCCTACCATAGAAAAACATTGCCACATATACTGATGGTAAAACTATAGTTAAGAAATACCTAAAGTACTGTTTAAAGTGTTTAAAATGCATTAAGAATGCAAAATGTTTCATATATATATATATATATATATATATATATATATATATATATATATATATATATATATATATATATATACAGTGGGGAGAACAAGTATTTGATACACTGCAGATTTTGCAGGTTTTTCTACTTACAAAGCATGTAGAAGTCTGTCATTTTTATCATAGGTACACTTCATCTGTGAGTGACGGAATCTAAAATGAAAATCCAGAAAATCACATTGTATGATTTTTAAATAATTATTTAGCATTTCATTGCATGACATGTGTTTTTGATCACCTACCAACCAATAAGAATTCCGGCTCTCACAGACCTGTTAGTTTTTCTTTAAGAAGTCCTCCTGTTCTCCACTCATTACCTGTATTAACTGCACCTGTTTGAAATCATTACCTGTATAAAAGACACCTGTCCACACCCTAAATCAAACAGACTCTAACCTCTCTACAATGGCCAAGAACAGAGAGCTGTGTAAGGACATCAGGGATCAAATTGTAGACCTGCACAAGGCTGGGATGAGCTACAGGACAATAGGCAAGCAGCTTGGTGAGAAGGAAACTACTGTTTGCACAATTATTAGAAACTGGAAGAAGTTCATGATGATGGTCAGTCTCCCTCGATCTGGGGCTCCATGCAAGATCTCACCTTGTGAGGCATCAATGATCAGCCCAGAACTACACGGCAGAGAGCTGGGACCACAGTCTCAAAGAAAACCATTAGTACCACATTACGCTGTCATGGATAAAAATCCTGCAGCGCACGCAAGGTCCCCCTGCTCAAGCCAGCGCATATCCACGCCCGTCTGAATTTTGCCAATTACCATCTGGATGATCCAGAGGAGGAATGGGAGAAGGTCATGTGGTCTGATGAGACATAAGAAACATCTCATGGTCCTAGAGTGGCCTAGCCAGTCTCCAGACCTGAACCCAATAGAAAATCTTTGGAGGGAGCTGAAAGTCCATATTGCCCAGCGAAAGCCCCAAAACCTGAAGGATCTGGAGAAGGTCTGTATGGAGGAGTGGGCCAAAATCCCTGCTGTAGTGTGTGCAAACCTGGTCAAGAACTACAGGAAACATATGATCTCTGTAATTGCAAACAAAAGTTTCTGTACCAAATATTACATTTTATCAAATACTTATGTCATGCAATAAAATGCAAATTAATTACTTACATTGTGATTTTCTGGATTTTTGTTTTAGATTCCGTCAATCACAGTTGAAGAGTACCTATGATAAAAATTAAAGACTTCTACATGCTTTGTAAGTGGGAAAACCTGCAAAATCGGCAATGTATCAAATACTTGTCCTCCCCACTGTATGTATATATATGTGTATATATATATATATAAACACACATACAGATGCATCTCAAAACATTTCAATCCTTTTTTCTTTCAATTTTGATGATTACGGCTTACAGCTTATTGAAATCAAAAATCCAGTATTTCAAAATATTAGAATAAAACATTTACAATGCAGAATTATCAACCTGAGAAGAGCTCTAATCAGCTAATTAACTCAAAACACTTTGGGGCTCCTTTTGCATGAATTACTGAATCAGTGCGGCGTAGCATGGAAGAATCAGCCTGTGGCACTGCTGATTATGGAAGCCCAGGTTGCTTTGATAGCGGCCTTTAGCTCGTCTGGGTGGTTGGATCTGGTGTATCTCACTGTCCTCTTGACAATACCCCATAGAATCTCAACCAAGCACAGTAAAACCATGGGCAGCAAACCAGTTACCAGTTGTTTTGTCACTTTGTGCCGGTGCCAAGTCTTACTGGAAAAGGAAATCAGCATCTCCATAAAGCTTGGCAGCAGATGGAAGAATGAAGTGCTCTAAAATCTCTTGGTAGACGGCTGCATTGACTCTGGACTTGATAAAACACAGTGGACCAACACCAGCAGATAACATGGCACCCCATATCATCACTGACTGTGGAAACTTCAAACTAGACTTCAAGCAACTTGGATTCTGTGTCCCTCCACTTTTCCTCCAGACTCTGGGAACTTGATTTCTAAAGGAAATGCAAAGTTTACTTTCATCTGAAGAGAGGACTTTGGACCACTGAGCAACGGTTCAGATCTTTTTCTCCTTCTCCCAGGTAAGACACTTCTGATGTTGTCTCTGGTTCAGGAGCGGCTTGACACTAGAAATGCAACACTTGTAGCCCATTTCCTAGACACGTCTGTGTGTGTTGGCTCTTGATGCACTCCAGCCTCAGTCCACTCCTTGTGAAGCTCCACCAAGTTCTTGAATCGGCTTTCCTTGACAATCCTCTCAAGGCTGCAGTCATCCGTGTTGATTGTGCACCTTTTCCTACCACATTTTTCCCTTCCAGTCAACTTTTCATGAACATGTTTTGATAAAGCACTCTGCGAACAGCCAGCCCTTTCAGCAATGACCTTCTGTGGCTTACCCTCTTCGTGCAGGGTGTCAATGAGTGTCTTCTGGACAAGTGTCAAGTCAGTAGTCTTCCTCAAGATTGTGGTTGTGTGTACTGAACCAGACCAAGAGATTGAAGGCTCAGGGAGTTAATTAGCTGATTAGAGCTCTTCTCAGGTCCACCTAGTATTGGTCTATATTTTGGGATACTGGATTTTTTTATTTTCATGAGCTGTAAGTCATAATCATCAAGACTGACACAAAATGTTTCACTTTATGTGCAATGAATCTAGAATGTATGAATGTGTCACTTTTTAAATTGAATTACGGGGAAAAAAAGATATTCTACGATATTCGCGCCTATATGTATTTATTTTCTTTACCTGGAAATGTATTCACATAATTTAGTTACCTAGTGTGGACAAAATATTTCATTGTAATTGAATTTTGGAATTTTATATTGGACAATATCAGAGCCAGTTAAATGGTAATTGTTGTTCTTTAAGGGACCATGTGGTTCAGAGTGAACAATGGAGGTGTTACATGGGGTAAATATTCTACAACTAAATGCTTTATACAGATACAACGCAACATTTCTAAATGCAGCACTCAGCCATTGTACAGTATATTGGTTATAGACCACAAATCTTATTGATATTATAAACCAAGTACCAATGCAATTATAACATTAAAAAGTTGTCATAACAATGGCATACTGCCTAATATGCCACAGCGTTCAGTCAATCAGCTTTAAAAATTCAAACCACACTATATGTAATGTTGTATCATATAGTATTATAATGTGTTTTCTAGTATTAGTAGTCACAGAAGTAGTATTAGTAGCTGTAGAAGTAGAAGTAATGCCGTGATAGTTATCTAATAACTTTGGTCTGTTGATTGCAGGCTAGGCATCTGTGCTTTGCCCTCCTCCTCCTTTACTTTCCAGTGGTGTGGTGTGGTGTTCCTGGTCCATGTCGGTACTCTCTGACAAAGAGTCACCTCGTCAACCTCAATCGCCTGGTGAGAATAACTCATACTAGACTGAATCCCACAGCAATATCGAAAGACTCAACAAACCAAGCATCTAACTGAGATACAATATCTAATTACTCAAAATGTCACAAGTCATGACTAAAACTGGAGTACTTGAATTCTGTATGGCTGCATGACAACTCTCACACTCTTACTGGGTAATTATATCTAGTCAATACACGGTTTCTAATTATATTGTTTGCACTTTTTGATTGCTTTGCAGATGGACAACCAGTTGGAGAATGGCTGTCCAATTACCTACGTATTTACTGAGCGTCAGAGTCTGGTGGGTCATTTTCCTACAACCCTGTAACAAATTACATTTGTATACAATAAGATATGCAAATAAATAATGTCAGACGCAAAATATACATCAGCCTTTAAGTTGCCCTGTGTTTGCAAGATATGCCAAACATAATACATTTTTGTAAATATTTGATTATATCTTTTCATATGACAACACTGTGGTAATTCACTCCAGTGCTCTAATGTTTGACAAGGGCTGTTCGTATCGGATCTTTAGCTCACGCTGGCCTTCACGCAAAGATGTAATTACATTTAAAATAAAAAGCATGTGGCAACACATAGTGAAGACCGCCAACCCCCCCCCGAGCTCAGCAATCAGTGTTTATGGTTTAACAAGGTCTTTGACAAAGTGATTAAAGGTTCTCTTGGCGATCCTCTGGGAATGTCAGGGGTTTATGAAGTGTTAAGAATGAGAGGAGAATATTCAGAACATGTGGGTGTGTTGTATCTGACAGGCCATATACCGTATCTCACAAAAGTGAGTACACCCCTCACATTTTTGTAAATATTTGATTCTATCGGTTCATGTGACAACACTGAAGAAATGACAGTTTGCTACAATGTAAAGTAGTGAGTGTACAGCTTCTATAATAGTGTACATCTGCTCTCCCCTCAAAATAACACAACACACAGCCATTAATGTCTAAACCGCTGGCAACAAAAGTGAATACACCCCTAAGTGTTTTCTATTAGCACAGCTCCCTTACAGTGTATTTGTATTGCAGGAGGGTATTGCTAAGAGAAGGAGGGTATTGCTAAGAAAACATTCCTGTTGCATAGCCACGGTGCTTGGAGTGCTGCTGCCCCCCCAAAACCCATCTCCCATCATAGTCTCAGCACCCTTTGACGAGACTCCCCCTGGCGTTGCACGCATGGTGACGTCTGTTTAATACCAACAGCATCCCCTGGTCTAAACACCTTTCTGTGTCTATGATGTGTTGACTGATGAGTGGGCAGGAGGTTCAAACCTCAAGGTACAATGTGGCAAAACGGATGTTACAATATATGAACAAAGCAATGAAAAGTATATTTTCCTTTCATCCACAGAGTGAAGTCTGTTATGTCAAAGCAGCCTTTCCACAAATCCTGGAGCTTCTGAACACCCACTTTAGGTTTGCTAGGAAGTCGGACAACGGGCGCTATGTCAAAGCCTTGAAAAAGGTCATGTATGACCTCTATTCACAGAACTGCATACCTGAAATCAACGAAGAGGTAGAAGTGAGTGTTAATTGTTTGTCAAATTTGCAACTCAGTGTTAACAAGGCATTCATATTATTATCGTTAACATTACATACACGTTTATAGCTGCATACACTCACAAGTAAATGTGCTTAGAAAATCCTTTGGGGGTGTGGCTTTGTCGAAGCTTTGCTTGTAGGTCTCTCATTAGCATGATTCCTGTTTGTCATGTTCTTACAAATTATAGTAATTTCACTTGAATAAATAACCCTCAACTTGGATCACTTAGTGATTTGAAAAATAGTTTTGAACCTAGTGTGAGCTTAGCTTTCACATACCTCCCTGCTCCAGCATGTTCCTTATCAGTACTTGGTCCTCTTACACATGACCAAAACAAATCCTTCATCTTTTGCTACTGCTAGAAATACAGTGATGACCCAAAACACCTCACTTGTGACGAAAGCGACATTGGGCTACACCCTAGGGGACATTGGGCTATAGCCTAGGGGACATTGGGCTACAGCTTAGGGGACGTTGGGCTACACACTAGGGAACATTGGGCTACAGCTTAGGGGACATTGGGCTACAGCTTAGGGGACATTGGGCTACAGCCTAGGGGACATTGGGCTACACCCTAGGGGACATTGGGCTACAGCTTAGGGGACATTGGGCTACAGCCTAGGGGACGTTGGGCTACACACTAGGGAACATTGGGCTACAGCTTAGGGGACATTGGGCTACAGCTTAGGGGACATTGGGCTACAGCCTAGGGGACATTGGGCTACACCCTAGGGGACATTGGGCTACAGCTTAGGGGACATTGGGCTACAGCCTAGGGGACATTGGGCTACACCCTAGGGGACGTTGGGCTACACACTAGGGGACATTGGGCTACAGCTTAGGGGACATTGGGTTACAGCTTAGGGGACGTTGGGCTATACACTAGGGAACATTGGGCTACACCCTAGGGGACATTGGGCTACACCCTAGGGGACATTGGGCTACACCCTAGGGGACGTTGGGCTACAGCCCATGTTTATGTTCCCTTAAGGTGCGGTTTTGCACTCAGGAGAGTGTGTCTGCCACAAGGGTGACACCACCTCTGATTACGTCTCACCCTTTCTTGGGGCAAGCTGTCCCTCCATATGTTGGGTTTGGTGGTGCCTTAGCACCTTCCAAGCTTGTTTGAAGAGAAAGAGGAGGTGACTGTGCTCCCGAGACTCCTTCATTAGACTCCCCGTGACCGTGGGTTCAAGGGGGCAGAAAGAGTGTTCTTTCATGGGCTCACTGGGCGTCAGTGTTCTCTCATCCTTTTGTTAGCCCTAGCCTGGTTGCTCAGCAGGAGTGGAAAAGCCCTTCTCTTTGGGTAAAAGAGGGTGCATAATAAAACGTACCTACCGTGCCGCATGAGGAGGGGATGTGAGAATTCCCCCTTCTTTCATTCCACTGACGTTGGAGAAGCTGGCCCCCCCCGGTGTCTTGGCCCGACCGGGGCCCCTTCCTCCCTGGCACACGTGGTTATTAATCACACGGGCACAGCACAGGGATTGTCTCTCCACAGGTGGGCGCTTGTCAGCCGAGGAAGCGTAAAATGTGAATGCGTACCATGTTCAAATCGACTGGGACAAAGTGAGGGCAAAACACAGAGAAACCCCTGAGGGCCCAACACTGCCTGAGTGCCTGTGAAAGCAAGGTTTTATAGCCTGGGAGTTGGGCCCTTCATCTTTCTTGACACCTGTTTGACCTTAAAAGACACCATTTTAATGGTGCTCACATGGGTCGTGAGTCTATGTGCGCTCTACCGTAGTGTTGTACCTTGTTCATGCCATTGCATTTGTTTGCCTCTTTTATGTTATCAGACAATGTGATCTCCTTTTAAAGATTTATCATTGATGTCCATGTCGTTTGAAGCAAAAATTAATCTACTTTATTTGTCTACCTGCAATGACAATATCATGTCTGCCTGTCTGCTGTTGGCAAGCATTATCTCTGTATTTAAGTGCTGGAAAAGATTAAATGTCACTGCCATGCTCTGTGCTTTTTTAACATGTTTCATTTATTCCATTGCTATTAAGGCTCTTCGCTACTTTACATTTTTAGTACTTCAACTGCAGTGACCCAAGGATTGGTAATATAGTAGTATAGAAATTATGGCCCAGAAATTACTTCAGCTTTTTAAATAGCCAAATTAAAATCAATGTTCATCCCACCCAGAAAGGCAATTTCAAGGCATTGGCTGCTGTCTGATCCAGTTTATGTATACTTCCCATGATTTCTGCCAGGGGTAAATTCTGTCTCCTCCATTCCTTACCTATGTGGAATACTTGAGGCCCTGCATCCAATAGTACTTGTGTTTATACAACCCCATAGTAGATTTTTTCATAATGAGCTGTGCTACATTTCAGTCCCTTGTGGTGGCTGGAGTAGTGAGTGCACATTCTGTATACAGATACAGGGAGTTTGGTTTTTTGGTGCAGTTTTGAGGTGGTCCATGTTTAGACAGATGGCTGGATGCCATAGCTAAGGAAAAAATAAACACTCAGGTGACAGAATGTTGTGTTCATTATTGACCCGTACTACCCACAGGGCCTGCTCTAACCATCTGTGAGCCCTAAGCAGATGGTTTTGGTGCTCCCTCCCCAAGCTGCACCTAGTGGTTGGGGCCATAAGCGACCGCTTATGTCGCTTATGCCTGGTTGGGGCCATAAGCGACCGCTTATGTCGCTTATGCCTGGAAATTGGACAAACAACCCACCCTCAGTCTGCCTGGTGGCAGAGAAGTTTTGCAACAGTGGCTGGCCAGTCTCAGCGTCTGTCTAGTGTAAAATAAACTGGACTGTCCATTTAGCTGTTTCCTTTACAGCAGGCTTGTGCTTGAGACCAAAACCAAATGCTGATGGAGGGGGGCGTGACTGAAGGGGCGGCGGGGCTGGAGGCAAGGCCTCTGTGGTGCCAGCTGGGGATCCTGCTGGAGGTTCTGCTGGCCTGGCTTGTGGTGTTGCATGGTGGAGGGCACCGACCGGAGCTGAGCCCTCCGGGAGTTCCGACACTGCTCCAGATTCCTCCTGGAACAGCGCCAGGAACTCCACATACAACCACCACTGTGTCTTACAGGTCCCAGCTCCATGCCCTCCCGCCCTACCACAGCAGGGCTCTCACTACCCCGTCCTGGGGCATCAGACACAGAAACTCAGTGCTGAAATGCAGTTACACCTGCCGCAAGAAAGCCCTGACTCTGGTTGGACCCCTTTTAGGGTGGCTGGCCGCACTCCCTCTTGTCCCAGTGGGTAAGGGGTTTGGTAGGAGGGCACCTCGTTCTCCTTCTCATCCTGCCCATAATCCCAGAGGTAATCCTAGGGTGTCTCCTCCTCTTTGTCCTGCATGTAATCCCTGGGGCCAATTCACAGCTTCTTCTCTGCTGTTTTTACAATGGGTCGGTCACTCTGTACCGTTGTGGAAGTAGAAGGACACAGGGGCTGAAGTGGCGGACCGAGGACATTGAATAAACAGGCTCAATAACAACAGGCTCATTTTGGTCGGTAGTCCAAGAGTCTCCTAATTGTTCAAAAGTATTTACAATTCAATAACAATATTATGGTGGATAACCTAAGGGATAACAGTTTGTTTATTGCTGTATATAATATGTTACAGCCTGACCCTGCTGGCTAAATTGATAATGTCACTTGGCTGCCCAGTTAGCTAAGATGAATATCTTAGAAAAGGTAATAAGACGGTGTTATTAAATAGGTTATTTCCCCTGGTCTTTTTTTCTGTTGCAGCTGAGAATTCTCCAGCTTTTTAGCTTTGTGTTGGAAGCCACTGGCTGAGTCATGCAGTGCTTGTATAAAAGCAGACTAGTAGTAAACATGAATGCTGATCTGTGACTGTGTATTGGCAGTACAAATTATTGGAACTTGTAGCCAGGCATATAACTGAGTTTAATTTGAAGGACATTTTGATTGTCGGTTTTCTTTCAAGGGGAAAATAATTTTAGATATTTATGATGTTACACAAGTTTCTGAAAATAAAAAGGTTTTTGACTTTTACAGCAAATGCCTTAGGAAAATGTTATGTTTTTATGTATAAGTTAAGTTATTCAACGGTCATTGTGGTCAACCCACTATCCTCAGGCAAACAAATTATGTTTTTTCATAATTTGATCTTGCCATAATTCATCCCACACAAACAGTTGCATTTATGCATTTTATTGAATACATAAATACTAACTCAATGCAAAATTCAGTCCACCAAATTATAATTAGAATCTAACTCTTTCTTCAAGACAATTACAGGATATGCTAATTCTATTAGCAAGAATGCTAATATAATTTCTGACGGCACGCTACCTGAATTACCTGAATTGAGGAAGTAAGAGGCTCCACGAGACAGCACCCACTGTCCTAATGTTTGGCCAGCACACTCCAGTAAATCTGGGAGAATCATTTGTCGATATTAGATTATGGCCAGAAAAGGGAGTGTTATCCCAGGATGTCTCTGGCTACCCTGTGACTGATTTTGGACAATGATCCCTCATTTCCTATCAGTCTCTTAAAGAGACCTTTGTCCAACATCTTGAAGAGATCTTTGTCAAACATCTTAAGTTTTTTGATGAAAATTATTCGACCCAAGTTAAGGTATTGAATGTATGATTTCTCAGTTGATTTCCATTTATTAAAATGGAGTTTGGTTAAAATATTTAAATACTGTTGCAATTATAGTGAGATATAAATAATCATTTAGAATATCCAGCTTCTCTGGTAACTCCCTTCACAAAGATTTGTATCATTACATTTGATAAAACATTTCAGTTTGTTCGGCATTTTATATTATTTGAGAGGTTCATTTTAAAACTAAAGTAAACCAAAGTTTCATGGCGTTTTGAATTGTTATTGTAATATCTCTTCTCTCTTGCTCTCCTCTAATCTGTGTCACAGGACAACCCAGTGAAGTTTGTCAGGATGCACAGCACCTCGCCCAGAGAGGCTCTAAGGAAAGCCTTGGGGCTAATGGAGATGTATATGACTCTGATTACCAGGAGCATTGAGCCCATCGACTGGAACTGTGAGGAAGAGTATGCTGAAGACTACTCAGAATTCACCACAGCCGTCTCCATCCCAATGACAGGTAAAGGAAGATTATCGATAATATATATATATGAATAGAAACTTTAAGCAATAGGTGATTTTGTTTCGTAGCATGGGTGTCAACCTTTAAACATGGAAACTGAATTGGTATTGTAAATGCTCTAAAACATAAATGACAATGTGATTTCTTTCGGTGCAGACTTTAATTAACACTAAACATAAATTGCTGTGTTAGACACTGTTGTGTAATTTAAAAATAACGAGAGAAAAAGTCACATTTTAGGTTAGGTCTGGAGAAGAGCATTACGGATCACCAAAACATATTGACATGTATCTGACCCAATACCTTGGTCCTGTCCATTAGCTTGTCTGCTAACAAGTGTGTTCAGTCATTTACTGGATGTTTTAGTCTCCCATCAGTCCCTCAGACATTATTGATTAATACTGCTGTTCAATGAAACAAAACAATGACTTATTTTCCAAAGCCAGAAGAGCCCTTGGCAATGATTTAGAGATTTTGTTCATGTTTACTTAGCAGCTTGATTAACCCAAGCTGTTAGTTTTTTTGTTTCTTTTGTCAAGCTTTCACCTTAATTATGATCATGTTACATCTTTCTCCTTTGCCTCTAGCTGAACCTGAAAGCCAGTGTGCATGTCCATCTGTGGGTCCAGTGGCTCCTAATGACTCCCTGATGTCCCACATAAAATGGAACAATCCATCACAGGCCACACTCTCCCCACCTACCTCAGCCATGCCTCCCAAACCACCCTACCCCCACTTGAGGACCAACAACGCTGACCCTGAGGTGTTTTTTAGGAGTCCTTCTAGCAAAGGTCCCCCCTCTCCCAGGGAGCAACAGAGGACTGTCCCAAATGGAAGTTCACTTGGAGGGAGTAGAGAGGAAGAGATTCACTGGGACTCTCGTCCAAATCCACCCACTGAAACTGAGTCAAAATCTGCAATCCATAGCCGAGTTGCCGACCGCCCATCTGCACAGAACCCGTCTCGGTATTCCCCTTCCAACCTGGTTCTCCAGGGAACCACTGGATCCAAAGACAATAATTTTTACTTCCCTGGGACTGAAAGGATAACAGAGGCATCCACTGTCAGATCTGCAGGGAGAGAAACTGACGGCTCACCCCCAAGTTCCTTTACTGTCCCCAGGACCAAAGGTGATTCACATGTCCCTTTCCTGTACAAGGTGGTTGGCATCACTCCCAGTAGTGACAGTGAGAGCTCTGCCTATTTGTTGGCTAAGAGGTCGCTGGATGCAAGGACCAATGAAATACGTCAAAATGGGCTTTCAACAGAGATTCCTCAGCAACAAACAAGAGAAACCCATCCAGGCACAGAGGTGTATTCACATGATGGGGACCTTGCAATTAGGAGAGCTACAACTGAGGCATCGCCACATTTGAAGATGACAGAGCCAGAAAGACCACTCACCGCTACAGAGGTCCTGGACCCAGTCATAAAGACAGAGTCAAAACATGCTCTCACATCTTATGAGGAAGTCTTCCCAGGTGAATAGCATAGCACACTATTTTAATTTGTTTTGGGGTCCTCCATTCCGGGCAAACACCAGACAGGCTAGTCTGTAACTTATTTTTGTTCAGCACTGCCCACAGAAGATGTGATCTATTGACTCTTTGTGAAAGGTCAGGCACCTGCAAGTTCAATCATGGTTGTTGGCCAGTGAATACATTCTCCTCCATCTGCTATGAAAAAAGGCTACCAATGTCTATTAAAAAGTAATTGCTTGACGAATTGATGTTACACTCAATATCTGGTAATTGACAGTCATGATTTCATTTATCCAACACACTCCCACAACATCACATACAGTGCATTCAGAAAGTATTCAGACCCCTTCCCATTTTGTTATGCTACATCGTTATTCTAAAATGTATTAAATCATTGTTTTCCTCATCAATATGCTCACAATATCACCCAGAATACCCCATTAACACTATAAAATATAAATGTCTCATTAGAAATCTCAGTACTTTGGCAGCAAAAACAGCCTTGAGTCTTCATAGGAATGATGCTACATTAAAGGCTTGGTAGACCTGTTTTTGGGGAGTATCTTCCATCTTCTCTGCATACCCTCTCAGGCACTTTCTGGTTGGATGAAGGAATTCTCAGGATTAAGGTATTTTCAGGTTTACCCAGAGATGTTTGATCTGAATCTTTGATCGGGATCATCAGACCAGAGGATCTTGTTTATCATGGTGTGAGAGTCATTCAGGTGATTTTGGCCAACTCCAAGTGGGCTGTCATGTGCTTTAACTGAGGAGTGGCCTGGATTGCTGCAGAGATGGCTGTCCGTCTGGAAGGTTCTCCTATCCCCAAACAAAACTTCTGGAGCTCTGTCAGAGTGGACATCAGATACTTGGTCACCTCTCTGACCAAGGGCCTTCTCCCTCAATTGCTCAGTTTTCCATCTCGAGCTCCCCCATTCTAAATTGAGTGTATGATCAAGCTGAAGAACAACAGTGACCATTTTACTAGGATAACATGTTTAAGACCAATATACAGCTCCGGAAAACATTAAGAGACCACTGCATCTTTTTCTTTCCGTTCCAAAAAAGTTGAAAAGGAAAGTTTTGAGTTAGGAACAGAAGCGTTCAATTTGCAGTGGTCTCTTAATTTTAACCTTTCTGTTTCTCACATATATATATATTATCACATAGTTGTTTGGTTCTATTTTAAATCATAATGATAACAGAAATCACCCAAATTGCCCAGAGCAAAAGTTTACATACCCTTGAATGTTTGGCCTTGTTACAGACACACAAGGTGACACACACAAGTGAATGGAAAATGGAAATAAAGGTGAATTTCCCACACCTGTGGCTTTTTAAATTGCAATTAGTGTCTGTGTATAGTCCATGTGTTTGTTAGCTCTCATGTGGAAGCACTGAGCAGGCTAGACACTGAGCCTTGGGGAGCAGAAAATAACTGTCAAAAGACCTGCGTAACAAGGTAATGGAACTTTATAAAGTATAGAGAGTAATTTAAAAAGATATCCAAAACCTTGCAAATGCCAGTCAGTACTGTTGAATCACTTATTAAGAAGTGGAAAATTCGGGGATCTCTTGATACCAAGCCAAGGTCAGGTAGACCAAGAAAGATTTCAACCAAAACTGCCAGAAGAATTGTTTGGGATACAAACAAAAACCCACATGTTACCTCAGGAGAAATACAGGCTGCTCTGGAAAAAGACTGTGTGGTTGTTTCAAGGAGCACAATACGACAATACTTGAACAAAAATTAGCTGCATAGTTGAGTTGCCAGAAAGAAGCCTTTACTGCGGCAATGCCACAAAAAAGCCTGGTTACAATGAGCCGACAACACCTAAACACCCCTCACAGCTTCTGGCACACTATAATCTGGAATGACGAGACCAAAATAGAGCTTTATGGTCAAAACCATAACCGTTATGTTTGGAAAGGGGTCAACAAGGCCTATAGTGAACAGAATACCATCACCACCATGAAGCATGGCTTACTGATGTTTTTGGGGGTGTGTGAGCTCTAAAGGCATGGGGAATCTTGTGAAAATGTATGGAAAGATGAATGCAGCATGTTATCAGAAAATACTGGCAGACAATTTGCATTGTTCTGCACGAAAGCTGCACATGGGACACTCTTGGACTTTCCAGCACGACAATGTTCCTAAGCCCAAGGCCAAGTTGACCCTACAGTGGTTACAGCAGAAAAAGGTGAAGGTTCTGGCCATCACAGACTCCTGACTTTAATATTATTGAGCCACTCTGGGGAGTTCTCAAATGTGCAGTTCATGCAAGACGACCAAAGACTTTACATGACCTGGAGGCATTTTGCCTAGATGAATGGGCAGCTATACCACCTGCAATAATTTTCTAATTTACTATTACGAAAGACTGCACGCTTTCATTGATGCTAATGATAGCAATACACATATTAAGAACTAAGGGTATGCAAACATTTGTACAGGGGTCAGTAAAAGAAATTCTTAGTTTTTCATGTTTTCTTTAAAATTGTGCCATTCTGTTATAACCAACAGTTAAATGTGAATCCCATAAGAAATAAAAGGCATGTGTTTTGCCTGCTCACACATATTTCTTTATAAATGCTACATATATTACCAATGCTCTAAGGGTGTGCAAACTTTTGAGCACAACTAAATATACATATATATATATATATATATATATATATATATATATATATATATATATATATATATATACATATATATTTAGTTGTGCTCAAAAGTATATACATATATATATATATATACACACACACACACACACACACACTACTGTTCAAAAGTTTGTGATCACTTGTGTGTACTTGTTTTTGAATGAATAGCACATTTTTTGTCCATTAAAATAAAATGTATCAGAAATACAATGTAGACATTATTAATGATGTAAATGACTCCTGTAGCTTGAAATAACAGTGTCTCAGTGGAATATCTACATAGGTGTACAGAGGCCCATTATCCACAACCATCACATCTGTGTTCCAATGGCACATTTTGTTTGCTACTCCAAGTTAATCATTTTATAAGGCTAATTGATCATTAGAGATCCCTTTTGCGATTATTAAGCAGCCTTAATGGGAGAGTTACACAAAGAAAGACTTTGTTGAAAATACAAACGCTAGAATATATACAGCTCCGGAAAAAAAATTAAGAGGCCACCGCACCTTTTTCTTTCCTTTCCAAAAAAAGTTTCCTTGAGTGAGGAACAGAAGCATTCAATTTGCAGTGGTCACTTAATTTTAACCCTCTGTTTCTCACTCAAACCCCTTCCTTTTCAACTTTTTTGGAAAGGAAAGAAAAAGGTTTCAGTGGTCTCTTGATTTTTTCTGGAGCTGGATGTGAGACACTCTCTGGAGGACGTGGAGGAAGATATTTGGTTCAATGAGACCAAAATGGACTAAACACTAAGTGTGTGTTTGGTGCCTAACACCACATATCCTGAGAACTCAATCTCTACCTTGAAGCATGGTTGTAGCAGCATCATGCTATGGGGATGTTTCTCAGCAGCAGGGACTGGGAGACTTGTTAGGATTAAGGGAAGGATGGACTGCGCAAATCACAGTGAGGTTCTTGAAGCAAAATGTCCCAAATTTGCTGAGTTCAGATATGCAGGTAGACTTTTTCAAATAGACTCATGGCTATTATTGCTGTCTAAGTTGTTGCTACAAAATATTGGGGTGAATACTTTGTTATTTTCTTTTTATTATGTGTATTTCACTTAGAATAATTTTGAGGTTTTTAACTTTGACTTATGCATTATGGATTTCTTTGGCTTGATCTGATATTTTTTTTTCATTTTGTCACACAATAAAATGTAGAAAGGTCCAAGTAAATACTGTAAAACAAATTTCCTTTCCAAACAACTTATAGTGTTCTTTCTCATCATCCTTTAGATAATCTGTCAAAGAGGACAAATGTGGATGATGCTCCTATTTCGGAGAAGCACATTGAAGACTCAGAAATAGAATTCCCGAAGGGGGATACTGGTCATTCAAGAATCTCCTACCAGACAGCCTTTATCATTGCAGCTGTGTGCATCGGTTTACTCCTGATTTCAATCCAACTATGTCTCAATGAGAGAAAGGTAAAAGGGGACACAAACTAAAGAAGTAATTGTAATGCACAACTCTCCTGTAATACAAATAAGCTGTTGGACAATTATTTAACATCTATGTTGGTGAAGATAATGCTAACCTCTCTGAGTCCTACACAGAAATCTCATTGAATATTTTATGTATTTTTCTAAGAAACTCCAAGCCCTTCTCCACAGTGACAGCATCATTGAAAACCAGAGGTATGTTTATTTAATAACAACAATTATTAATATTAAATTGTAAATGCCAAGGTAGAAAAAAGCGAAAACTGAATAGCACAGTCATTTAACACAATATAAATTCAGTAATGTGTAAAGGTCTTAGGTAACTAAAAGTCAAACTAAAGCCACTAATTTAGGGAGTGTTCATTTGCAAAAATGCATATTCAAATATATCAAATATGTACTGTATCATATAAGTGTACATATTGTTTGAAATAAACACTTGCTACCCAAATAAATGCCAATAGTTCGACTTTCAAGTGTATAAGACTTTTGCACATTACAGTATATAATGAAAACCAGAAAAACACACATTTTCACATTTACCTGTTTTCCCTGAAATTGAAACATTCTGGAATCAAGATCCTTCTTTATACTAATTAGATTATCTAGCAAACTACAAAACCATTTAAATGTTTGGGGTCTCTTGTTTTTGATAAAAAAAAAAAAAAGAATTGTCCATTGAAATAACATCAAATTGAATACAGTGTAGGCATTGCTGATGTTGTAAATAACTATTGTATCTGATTATGTGTATATGATTTTCAATGGAATATCCACACAGGGGTACAGAGGCCCATTATCAGCAACCATCAGTCTTGTGTTTCAATAGTGTGTTGCATTTGCTATTCTAAATTTATCATTTTAAAAGGCTAATTGTTTATTAGAAAACCCTTTTTGATTATTAGATTAGATTCAACTTATTAGATTCAACTTTATTGTCATTGAACAGTACAAGTACAGTACAACAAAATGCAGTTAGCCTCTAACCAGAAGTACAAATAGAGAAGGGCAGAAAAAAAAAGCGCAGAACATTTATGTATATACATCTACACATTTTTGCAGTTATGTTATCACCGCTGAAAACTGTTGTGCTAATTAAAGGAGCAATAAAACTGGCCTTCTTTAGACTAGTTCAGTATCTTCAGCATCAGCGTTTGTGTGTTTGTTACTGACTCAAAATGTATAAAAACAAATAACTTCTGAAACTTGTCAGTCTATTCTTGTCTGAGAAATAAAGGCTATTCCATGCAATACATTACCAAGAAACTGAGATTTCATACAACAATGTGTACTACTGTAGCCCCCTCACTCAACAGTGCAAACTGGCTCTAACCAGAATGGAATGAGGAGTGGGCATAACTGAGCAAGAGGACAAATACTTCTAGTTTGAGAAACAGATGCCCCAAAGGGTCCTCAGCTTCATTAAATAGTATCTGCAAAACACCAGTCTCTATGTTAACAGTGAAGAGGCGACTCTGGGATGCTGGCCATGTGTGGCGTCTGTTTCTCAAACTAGACACTAATGAACTAGTCTAAAGAGGGACAGTATTATTGCTTTGTTCGATTGCACAACAGTTTTCAGGGGTGCAAACATAATGGCAGAAGGGTTTTCTAATGATCAATCAGCCTTATAATATAACAAACTTGGCTTAGCAAAGACAATGTGTCATTGGAACCCAGGAGTAATGGTTGCTGATAATGGGCCTCTGTACACCTACAGTGGGGAGAACAAGTATTTGATACACTGCCGATTTTGCAGGTTTTCCTACTTACAAAGCATGTAGAGGTCTGACATTTTTTATCATAGGTACAAAAATCCAGAAAATCAAATTGTAAGATTTTTTTAATAATTAATTAGCATTTTATTGCATGACATAAGTATTTGATCACCTATCAACCAGTAAGAATTCCGGCTCTCACAGACCTGTTAGTTTTCTTTAAGAAGCCCTCCTGTTCTCCACTCATTACCTCTATTAACTGCACCTGTTGGAACTCATTACCTGTATAAAAGACTCCTGTCCACACACTCAATCAAACAGACTCCAACCTCTCCAGAATGGCTAAGACCAGAGAGCTGTGAAAGGACATCAGGGATAAAATTGTAGACCTGCACAAGGCTGGGATGGGCTACAGGACAATAGGCAAGCAGCTTGGTGAGAAGGCAACAACTGCTGGCACAATTATTAGAAAATGGAAGAAGTTCAAGATAACAGTCAATCTCCCTTGGTCTGGGCCTCCATGCAAGATCTCCATTAGAAAACCATTAGTTACACACATGTTACTAATGCAAGGTCCCTCTGCTCAAGCCAGCGCATGTCCAGGCCCCTCTGAAGTTTGCCAATGACCATCTGGATGATCCAGAGGAGGAATGGGAGAAGGTCATGTGGTCTGATGAGACGAAAATATCAAATCAAATCAAATAAAAAAATATAGCTTTTTGGTCTAAACTCCACTCGCCGTGTTTGGAGGAAGAAGAAGGATGAGTACAACCCCAAAAACACCATCCCAACCGTGAAGCATGGAGGCGGAAACATCATTCTTTGGGGATGCTTTTCTGGAAAGGGGAAAGGATGACTGCATCGTATTGAGGGGAGGATAGATGGGGCCATGTATCGCGAGATCTTGGCCAACAACTTCCTTCCCTCAGTAAGAGCATTGAAGATGGGTCGTGGCTGGGTCTTCCAGCATGACAATGACCCGAAACACACAGCCAGGGCAACTAAGGAGTGACTCCGTAAGAAGCATCTCAAGGTCCTGGAGTGGCCTAGCCAGTCTCCATACCTGAACCCAATAGAAAATCTTTCTGGAGAAGGTCTGTATGGAGGAGTGGGCCAAAATCCCTGCTGCGGTGTGTGCAAACCTGGTCAAGAACTACAGGAAATGCATGATCTCTGTAATTGCAAACAAAAGTTTCTGTACCAAATATTAAGTTCTGCTTTTCTGATATATCAAATACTTATGTCATGCAATAAAATGCAAATTAATTTCTTAAAAATCATGCAATGTGATTTTCTGGATTTTGTTGAAGAGTACCCATGATAATAATTACAGACTTCCACATGCTTTGTAAGTGGGAAAACCTGCTATATCGGGAGTGTATCAAATACTTGTTCTCCCCACTGTATATAGATATTCCATTAAAGATCAGCTGTTTCCAGCTACAACAGTCATTTAGAACTTTAACAACGACAACAACGTATATCAGATACATTTGATGTTATTTTACTGGCCAAATAATTTGCTTTTCATTCAAAAACGGGGGAAATTGTAAGTCACCCCAAACCTTTGAACGGTAGTGTTTATTTAGGTTACATTTTGTGCATTTTCATTCTGAGCCCAGTGATCCTAGTTTTGTTAGTACTGTGCCGTTGCCATGCGTCTTCTGTGTTGCCTGTATATTTATATTTAATCCTACTACCCATCATCCTCTACAGGAGGCCCTTTGCCTCCTGCCAGGCTGTCATGGTAAATAATGTTTTGTACTAATCGACTTAACTGGTAAAATAAAGGTGAAAAAAAGTTAACCAATAACATCCTGTACATTAATCTAGATAAAACGCACAGTTGTTGTTTTGTTGTGTTGCGTATATTCACAGAATTATTAAATGCTCACCCACAAAATGCTAATGATTAGTTTGCACGGAAACCTAACCAGTGTTGTAATGTGTTCCTCAGGGCATTCAGCAGCACTGAAAATGTTGAGCTGCAGTACATAGCCAAGGATCTGGTAAGAGCCACAACCCTTCCTTTTAGTATGTTCAGTGAAATTGAAAAGCACAATGATTCATGGATGCCATTAGAGAACATCTGCTATTTCTCTCCAAGCCCTCAGAATTGCAATGGAATGGTTTTGTTTTTGAGCATTTCATTTTAAATGTTATTTGTCTGTCTGAATTGTTGAAGATGGGAATCTTGGACTGAAGACCATTGTTGTGAATTGCCTGGGATTAAT
Organism: Esox lucius; assembly: GCF_011004845.1. Classification (NCBI taxonomy): domain Eukaryota; kingdom Metazoa; phylum Chordata; class Actinopteri; order Esociformes; family Esocidae; genus Esox; species Esox lucius. The sequence goes on along the minus strand of NC_047585.1, from coordinate 35,828,802 downwards.
GCTCCCTTGTTGAGTTCTTATGAAAACAGTAAATGCTGGCTTCAAATCAAGATACGCTGTATCATTCAGTCAGTGACTTACACAAAACCTCTTTCTCTCTTTCTTTAGGGATTGATTTCATCTTGTCAATGAAGTCAAATGAAAATATATGGAAATTTGTCTGAACAACTCTATTACTCAAGATTTTAAAATGCCACACTGTTGTATATAAATAGTTAAAAATATCTAAAGTATTCTATTTTTGTACAAATTAAGTTTATTATTGCTTACCTTTTGGGAGGGTTTTCTACCACGGAATCTTATGCTTTAAAGGTTATACAGTATCAGCATGCTTCCGTTTTGTGCTGTTATAAAGGTTTTAATGATTGTATCGCTATTGGCACACAACACTAACTTGACTCTTAAAGACTGACTGGACGCTGTTATATACAACACACTATAAATATCTCTCAGTAGTGTGGACCACACTATCCTTCACATCTCTTTCAGGGCATTGATTAACTACTTTACCCTGATTGTTTCTACTGGCGGTCCCCTATGGTCAAACGTCTCCTAATGTGACCTCAGTCAGACTTCAGAGGGGAGCGATCCTTTTCTTCAAAAAGCAGCATCTGTGTTTGGACCTGCATGAGGCTCCCAGTGGCATTGACAGTCCAGAGTGCAAGACTGCAAGTCAACATACTGTATGAAACTCTATGAAGTCTGTGTGACTAGAATGCTCTCGATACTTGCTAAATGAGTTTGGGTTCTTGAGACAAAGTTATATCAGGTGCAATCCCTTCAAATCAACAGAGAAAGTATTGTTTATTTAGGGATTAACAAATTAAATACAAACTCAACACCCAAAGAAAGAATTTAACTCTCCACATACTGGATTAATTTGGCATTTAACATTCTTTTGTTTTGTCCCTTCCAAACATAAATATACACACATATACATATACATATATGTATATCACTTTTGTGAGATACTGTATATATATATATATATATATATATATATATATATATATATATATATATATACACAGTATCTCACAAAAGTGAGTACACCCCTCACATTTTTGTAAATATTTGATTATATGTGACAACACTGGCAAGACCGTGGTCGTCTTGGAGGTGTGTTTGGGGTCGTTATCATGTTGGAATACTGCCCTGCAGCCCAGTCAACAAAGGGAGGGGATCATGTTCTACTTCAGTATGTCACAGTACATGTTGGCATTCATGGTTCCCTCAATAAAATGTAGCTCCCCCAGTGCCGGCAGCACTCATGCAGCCCCAGACCCTGACACTCCCACCACCATTCTTGACTGTAGGCAAGACACACTTGTCTTTGTACTCCTCGCCTGGTTGCCGCCACACATGCTTGACACCATCTGAACCAAATAAGTTTATCCTGGACTCATCAGACCACAGGACATGGTTCCAGTAATCCAAGTCCTTAGTCTGGTTGTCTTCAGCAAACTGTTTGCAGGCTTTCTTGTGCATAATTTTTAGAAGAGGCTTCCTTCTGGGACGACAGCCATGCAGACCAATTTGATGCAGTGTGCAGCATATGGTCTGAACACTGACAGGCTGACCCCCCCACCCCTTCAACCTTTGCAGCAATGCTGGCAGCACTCATACATCTATTTCCCAAAGACAACCATGGCAAGGCCTGTTCTGAGTGGAACCTGTCCTTTTAAATTGATGTATGGTCTTGTCCACCGTGCTGCAGCTCAGTTTCAGGTTCTTGGCACTCATCTTATAGACTAGGCCATCTTTATGTAGAGCAACAATTCTTTTTTCCAGATCCTCAGAGAGTTCTTTGCCATGAGGTGCCATGTTGAACTTCCAGTGACCAGTATGAGGGAGTGTGAGAGCGATAACACCAAATTGAACACACCTTCTCCCCATTCACACCTTAGACCTTGTTACACTAACGAGTCACATGACACCGGGGAGGAAAAATGGCTAATTGCACCCAATTTGGACATTTTTACATAGTGGTGTACTCACTTTTATTGCCAGCAGTGTAGACATTAATGGCTGTGAGTTATTTTGAGGGGACAGCAAATTTACACTTTTATACAAGCAGTACACTCACAACTTTACATTGTAGCAAAATGTCATTTCCTCAGTGTTGTCAAATTAAAAGTTATAATCAAATATTTGCAAAAATGTGAGGGGTGTACACACTTTTGTGAGACACTGTATGTCTATATCATATTTTACCAAATACGTCATAAAATAACAGATCCTTAATTACAATGACTGCCTACTAAATTTAGGTGATTCAAAGCTGTTCTTTTAAATTAATATATTTTAAATTAATTCATTTATTCAAACCGCTGCAAATACCAAAAACATTTTACCTTGCTTTGACTAACTACACTATTATTAATGTAACCCATTTTGTATTTTGTCAGAGTCCAGGATTTTTGAGTTACACAATTTGTCACAATATTATTTTTAAGATACATTTTAGGGCCAACTGAGCATGTCTCAACAATACCTCAATGGTCACTGATGAAGGTTTGTGCTTAGTATTAGGCTGACTAGTAAAAATTGGAAAATTAGCAAAATAGGCAATTTTATTGCCATGATGATCACTGACTTGCAGTCATGAGGCTATGTTTTTGCACCCCTATAGTGTAATTTAGTCTAAACTTTCATTATCCCACAATTCTGGGTTTTGATTATCAGAACAACTTGGGATCAGAGGTGCAACCCATGATTCATAGTACAAATGTCTCTATTTCTATCATGCCAAGCCAATCAATGTTATTCTATGAATTGGGTGGACAATCCATTTTACTGATTTGCAAATGTATTTTCTTTACTCAACAAACTAAACAAATGAAATTAATTGAATTGTACAAATTAATGTTTGCCTTTGGAAGAAAGCACAAAGTTTGACCTGATACTGTATATGCTCAAATGTTGTGTAAACTCTCAATCAATTTAAGGTAGCTCAATATGAACAGGCTTGTTGAGAAAAATCAGTTAACAATATGTAATTCAATGTGCATGTGCTAATGATGCAGAGAGAAAAATTAAATGTTCTAAAGAAATCCAATATGCTAATGTGTGAACTTTTTTCATCCAACTTACAGTACTGCAAAAGTATCTCCATTTAATATTACAGACATGGCTGAGGTTTCAATAACCATAATTTAGTAATTCTTACAGTTTACAGAAGGTGATTAAAATGATGTATGAATATCATTACCCGTATGAATATCATTACACTGCCTGGTATACAATAGTAATTAGACCAGAATTGACATAATATACAGTTAAATGTACAGCCTTCCACCAATTTTGGTACAATAAAATATGTATTTGCTGTTTATAGTCTTGGTTCCTTCATTTAGAAAATGTACCACAAATTGAGGACTTTAGTTGAAGGAAAATTACAGAAAGAATTTACTGTGAAATAAAAAAATATATATCAGAAATATGCCACAATTATTGGCAACTCTAGAAATGTTTATTAATAACATCTAACTGAAGTATATTTGCATTCATATAAAAAAAAAAGTTTTGCCTGTATGATTAGGAATATTGAGTGGTAAGTCATGATTTCCTCCTTTTCTGGGGTACAAAAAATCCCCATTACCACCATCAGGGCATTAATTAAGCAGTTTAAAAAGATGTTTTTTGTGGTCTTATTGTTATTTACAATAGTATGGTGCAGGATTAAAAACTCCAAACTGATCTTACTTTATTGATTTGGCTTTAATTGGGTTTGTAAACACCCAACAGATCAGTGATTCAACAAGCACATTTGTTTAGGCATTAAAACATAACATAGTGCAATTCTTTTAGTTAAGTCTTAGAAACAATCAGTTAGTCCAAGATCAAACAACGTAGTGCACATTCAAAATGACTCTTTGAAGTACTAAAGGTAATCTGTTACAGTCTATTTCACAGAAAATGATTTCCATAAGTTCTATCCCATAATCAAAAGTGTGATCAATGTAGGCATCTTCGACAATCATTAATGCAAAAAAGGAACTTTTATTGCAACACATTTTTAATTTTTTATCTAATCAACTGTAGGAGGGTGACCTGCTCATGGGGATGACGGTCATAGACCTTCCACCTCCATAATGAATTGGAGCAGGTCTAGGGTCAGGAATCAGGGATTTCCAAACCATTCCTGAATCACCTCTAAATGGTGGAACACACAACTTCACTGAGGACCTCAATGAGGTGTTCAGCCACAGCATTGTAAGACCCAAGAAGGAGCTTATGTCCTCGCAACCCCTCTTCAGATATGCCTGCACACATCATAATGTTTCCCCCACGTTGACCAGGCACATAGACAGTTGCTCATTGGCCAGTGATATTGCGCCAACACCGTCAAGTTTTGGCCCAGTAGAAGCCTGCTTTATCAATAAAGATGCACTTGTGAAGGATCACAACATTTTGGTTTGTAGTTTTGACCCTGTACAGGGGCAATATAATTTACTCCTCTGACTTGTTGTCTATCCTGGCAACAACATTTTACTTTTACTGCAGCATGTTTTTTCATGTTGAAAGGCATTGCCAGTGTTCACATGGTTTTTATGCTTATATGCTTACCAGTGATGGTTACCACTATGGATGTGTAACAGAGGCCAGCGAGTGCTGTGCAATTGGTGAAAACCTCACTCCCCGACGCCATTAAGAGGCGCTCTAGTGATGGACGCTACAGTATGGCCAATGGGCTTGCCAGAGCGCCCGACTCCCATCCTGAGGATCCGGGTTTGAGTCCGAGTAGGACCTGTTACAGATGGCAATCATGTCCTGTATATGACAGTATTGTATTGCACACAGGCAATGCAGTGGTCTTGAGTCTCACACTTTCAACAGCGAGGTTGTGGTTTTGAATTCCATTGCGGTCATTAGGGTGGTGATTCTGTACTTTTCAATTTGCACATATTAGGCCAAATTATGTAGAATACATACAGTATGTTGTGAGTGATGATAAATTAGGACCAACTGGCATAGTGATAGTAAATGGTATTTTAACAATAGAGAGTCATGCCTGTACTTTGTATAATCAACTTATTTCAATGTGAAACATGTCTTTGTAGATGTTTGTTGTACTCAGACAATGTCAGATATGAAAAAAAGACTTTTCTGATGATTTGTCAAGTTTATTGTACTAAGAATGGTGAAATGTTACCACATATTCTATGAAGAGTACCAAAGCATCTAAAACAGTTAAGCATCAGCCTGGAAGAGGATGTGTGCTTATAAGGACATGTCACACTGCGAGGAGGATGGTTTGAGTGGCCAAAGAATCTCAAAGGATCACAGCTGGAGACTTGCAGATGTTAGTTGGGTCTTGGGGTCAGAAAGTCTCCAAAACTACCATCAGACGCAACCTCCATAACCGCATGTTGTTTGGGAGGATTGCCATAAACATGTTTTTGCTGTCAGCTTGTTTTCCAAATGTTGCTGGAACATTTAATAGGGCTGGGTTCTATGGTCAGATGAGAGCCTTTTGGAAACAAACACCAAAGGTGGGTTTTAGCATTGACAGAAACATCGTCCAGGAGGACAATGAACCAAGGCACACCTCAAAGTTCACACTGAAAGAGTTCTTACAACGGATTCATGGTTTTGCCATGGCTCTCCTTGTCCCCTGACTGAAAGTGAACTGGTGGGATGAGGTGAAGAGGAGATTCCACAAACGTGGACCTCGGGAATCTGTAGATTCTGGAGAGATTCTGTGTGGAGAAAGGTCTCTTATCCCTTTCTATGTGTTCTCCAAACTCATTATACATTATAGGAGAAGAGCTGTTATCTTAAAAAAGAGAGGTTGCAGAACATATTAAATGAAGAGCTGCCAATAGATGTGGCACACATATTTGAGAAACATATTTGTTTTATGTCATGATGTGAATACTTTTTTTCTTCCATTAGTTTTTCTTTAATTTGTGTAAATATTTTGACTGAAACATCAAGAGTACATCTCCAGAACAAATTAAGAGATCACTGTACCTTTTTCTTTCCTTTCCAAAAAAGTTGAAAAGGAAAGTTTTGAGTGAGGAACAGATGTGTACCATTCTCAGTGGTCTATTCATTTTAACCCTTTTTGACTTTTTTGGAAAGGAAAGAAAAAGGTGCAATGGTCTTTGAATTTGTTCCGGAGCTGTATACACAAGAAATAATAATAATCCAGCTCATTTTGCTCATTTACCAAGTCTGTCTATAATATAGTTGGAAAATATACAAATGTACAGCAATTTTGCTTAACATTTCATTTACAAACTCAAACTTACAATTCTATTGTAGCTGGGTTTATTAATCCAAATCTTTCTTTTTGCTGTGTTCAATTTTAAAGACAGACAGTGTTAACCAAGGAGTTGGTCAAATGTTTTATATTTGATTAGAATAAAAAACGTTTACCCCCTTTTTATCCCTTTACCAATTTTGACATAATAATTCCACATGTCAGGGAAAAATTAAGATCACTGCATGTCTTCCTCATGGGCAAGCACGATAAGCCATTCCTTTGATATGTGAGGGGAGCGCTTACTCACTTGACAATTTCAGATAGCTTTGCAGATGCTTGGGCCACCTGAGCAAGTGACTGAAGCACAATGAGACCAGCAAAACCCTACTGACGATGCCTCCCCGCACCCCAGGTGACACTTCCAAGCCACTTGTCAGCTAATAACACATTCAAGTCTCAGAAGTAGAATGTAGTGGTTGGTTTGCTGCAATGAGAGAAAGCCATAGGCCACTGTGCTACCCAGGAGGCCTTTTGTGCGCCCTTTGATCCAAGCCAAATGCAGAAAGATAATTTTCTTAAATGTATGAAATAGAAACAATGAATTATCCCTATTTTGTGTGTGATTTTTATGATTCCATTTCATTGGCTGTTACTCTGATGACATGGATGGTGTAACTGTTGACCTTGGCTGAATGTATATATTTTTATGATATTTGTATTTGGGGGGAGGGGGGGGGGGGCACACACTTTTGTGTGTATTGGACAATATTCAAAAAAAGTGTGAAATTGTAATGGGACCCACATGACACTATATTCATAGGACATATTCACTGTGTCTATTCAACATTATCTAACCCGATGGTTTTAAGGAGTGATGCAAACAAGTAATATCAATCATAACACAAATGAAACTGACAAGGGAATCATAAAGAAAATGGACTGACTTTCAATTAACACTGTAAATTAATTATCACATTAAGCAAAGCATGCGGCCTAAATGACAAAATAATATTATTCAAAACAAGAAGTACAATGAGACAAAAACATAATAGCCTGATGACCATGTTACAAACAATTCCAGAGAAAGAGATATTATCTCATTACAGAATCATCTACCAAACCACTGACCAGACCAGAAAGGCTACTATGATATTGAATAAACGGGAGAGAAAGTTGCTGTTTTTCACTGTAACAATTCACATGTAAGGACAGATAAGGTAAGAGAGGGTAGTGGGGAGGAATCAATGGATATGTGCATGACATTTTTTTTCCAGCCCCTTATGAACTTGCACTAACCAAATGTCCTTTCAAAGCCATTAGTTGTCCTATATCAAATATACTCTATATGTTCAAAAGTATGTGGACACCCAACCATCACACCTACATACAGTATATGAGCTTGTTGGAGACCCACAGTCATTAGAGCATCTGGCCAGAAGAAATGCACCTTGCTACATGTGAATTGGTAGAACCAAGAGAGGCCAGGCTCTAGAACCAAGAGAGGCCAGGCTCTAGAAACAAGAGAGGCCAGGCTCTAGAACCAAGAGAGGCCAGGCTCTAGAACCAAGAGCGGCCAAGCTCTAGAACCAAGAGAGGCCAAGCTCTAGAACCAAGAGAGGCCAGGCTCTACAAGGGTTCTCTCCATTCAGGCTATTGTGTGATCGCCCATGCAGAGGCATCATTGACGTTGCCAAGGAGAGACAGTCTGCTTCTGCTCAAGCGCAATAACTTGTTGCCAGACCATTCACCTTACTGTCCTTTAGATCCTCTCAACAAGATGATGTCATCGTTATTGTATTTTTGGTATTGAAAATTTGGCCTTATTGATATTGAATATTCATGTGTCTGCCTGTTCTACTAGGGCAAGAACTGTTGGGTACGCTTACATTATAACACTTTTTAATAATATGTTATTAATCAATGAAAAACAGTAACAGACTGTAGTGGATACAACAATTATATACATTTGACCATGATTGTAGATCTATAGTGGGTTTATATACACATTTAACCCAACAGGAAACTCTATAAAATCGTCATGTATTTTTTTGATGACACCATGCTGAGAGATTCTGGTCGCTTCCCTCTTCAGGGTCAGTAGATCTTGTTTTGGTGTTTGATCACCACAGTCGTGTAGTTAACAAAGCTATCATCATCATCATCATCATCATCACCGTCTCCCCCATCGTCCCTGTCTGGCAAGTCATCTCCTGTATCTCTCTCACCACTCTCTCTGTCTTCTGCTGGGCTGTCTATCCTGGTCGGAGCCTCTTCTGTCTTCACATGGTCAAATCCAGCATGTTCCTCCTCCTCTCTTAGCTGCTCCTTCACATTTTCATAGTCGTCTCCAGGGCTGTTCTGTCGACCGTTGCACATCGCTCCCAGGACGTTTTGATAGCTACCCCTCAGAGATGCTTCAGGGCAAACGTTGATGTAATCTTTGTCTTGGCCACGGGCTCTGACATTGGGACCAAAGGCGAAGTTGTCTGACTGGAAAAGTCACAAGGATGTGTTAACTTTATGTGTGTAATATGAAAGAGACTGACATGATGTTCTCCAGTTTAACATAACTACAGTAATGCTGTTTGATTTTGAGCGTCAAATTGTTTTGGCTGTGACTGAAGGCAGAGAAACGCATTCAACTTCCTGGGAGGTCACTCACCGAGTCATCAGAGCTAGTTGAGGAAGTCTCGCTGACAACACCTAAAACAATTTAGATATTTAGACGTTTGGACGTTTATACATTTAGAAATGTAGACATTTCCCTCAACAGTTTACTAAATTAGTGGTCCAGCTGTCATTAATTTCTTTGTTTTATCTGTTACTCCAATTATTTCTCCAGGGATTGATATGGGAATGTAACAGGAATGTAATCAAATGGGAATTTTACAAACAGGAGAGACATATGTTTACCTGCAGCACTGGTGAGATGATAGTGTTGATGGTACATAGAAAATGCAGTTCCCAGGTCAAATTTATTGCCATGGTCCATGCAAGTTGGATTGTTCCTGGAGAATCCTACTTGGAAGTTGGCTTCACTTTGGTTCAATGTGGTTGGAGTTACTAGCAGACAAGAGAGCTTGTTTTTATTAGGGACAGGAAATATTATGGAAAGTTTTTACATTTAAAAGTAAACTTGATATCTATATCATATATAATTTAGATTGATATATTGATATTTAGTCATTGAAATATTAAGGCAAGTCCTATTTCCTTTCTCTTTCTTTGTTGTGGATTCAGTTGCTGTTTCAGCCAATGTTGTTGTTCTCTACCATCCTGCGGCCACCATCTGTGGTAAATTCAATTGCTTGTACATGATTTGGAAAGGCACACACCTGTCCATAGAAAGTCACACAGTTGACAATATATGTCAGAGCAAAAACCTGGCCATATGTTCAAAAGAATTGTCCACAGAGCTCAGAAACAGGATTGTGTTGAGGAAAAAATCTTGGGAAAGGTAAAACAATATACTGCAAAAAAAACTTAAGGGAACACATCATGTATTAATGAACAAAATAAAGATCAAAATCTTATTTTTATAAACCAAATGACATGACATCAGTCAATGGAAATCAAAATCACCAAGCGACTGAGGGCTGGATTCAAACATCGAAAATCTAAGTAGACAATCGATATCACATGCTGTTCCAAATTATGTGAATTTCATCATGGCAACTCATAATGTGACTCAGTAGTGTGTGTTGACCCCATGTGCCTGTATGCACTCCTGACAAGGTCTGGGCATGCTCCTTGATGAGACGGCGGATGGTGACCTGGGGAATCTGTCCACCCATGCTGTCTTGCCAGGTGGGCTCTCATCGCCACTGGGATGCCCTCTCTCCAATGCCATTCAGGGGCGAAGTCACTGGTTTATTGTTGTTATCTGTTGCGCCCATTGTGCATTTGGGGTGTACTCTGATGGCAATATTTCTGGATGGTTGCGATTGGTTGGTGTCCCTTTGGTTGATGCTTGGCAATGCGGGTGGATTGACTTCCTGCCTGTAGGGTCCTGTCCGGGGCCTTCCCCGGATATGGTCACAGTGTCACTGGACCCTCCTGTCTCACCCCCAATGTTTTATGCTGCTATATTAATGTGCCAGGGCAGTAGGGTCAGTTATCCTTCTCCACTGTAAAACCTTGTAAACCTGAAGAATGCACTCTAAAAATGTTCTCCTGCTCCGTTCAAACTTAGGAGGACATGAGGTCTTGGCCCACACCTCCCAAGTACCAGGCTCTAAAGACTCGTTGCTGCCACTGTCCAAAGTCCTCATGGCCGTGTGGAAGATCAATATGATACCTGATAATTCCAGCTGCCAGTCTGATAACCACCCCCCCTCAACCCAGTTGTCACTGTCCTTGTCCATCTGGTCATGCTTCTGACCTGGCTTAGGATTTATAGACTCCGGACACACCCCAAAAGCATTTATTAATTATTACAACTTGTACTCTTAAAATGTTCATGCGGCACAGCCAGAAGAGGACTGGTTTCCCCACTGAGCCTTGTTCCTGTCTAGGTTTCTTCTTAAATTTCAGCCCCTCTTAGGTGTTTTTTCCTAGCCACTGTGCTTCAACATTGTTGTGTCTTGCTTCTTGGGGATCCAGGCTGGGTGTTTTGTAAAAGCACTTTGTAACAACTGCTGATGTAAAAAGGGCTTTATAAATACATTTGATTGATTGAATGATTAATTGAATCTCCTCCCAGACCTGGATCAGGGCATAAGTGAGCTCCTGGACAGTCTGTGGCGCTACTTCAAGACGTCAGATTAGATCACATTCAGATTAGATTCAACTTTATTGTTACTGAACAGTACAAGGACAGTACAACGAAATGCAGTTAGTATCTAACCAGAAGTGCAAATAAAAGAGGGCAGGAAATGTATTAAGCATAATGTATGTTACAAGTGGAACATATAGATGTGCAATGAAGGTAAATACAGTGCAAATGGCAATTCTAAATGAGCAATGAAGGAAAATAGGGGAAGGCAGAAAATGTACAAGTATTAAGTATATGTATGTACAAGTGAGAATGTAGAGTTGTGCGATGAGGCAAATGCAAGTACAAATTACAATTCGGACTGTACAATTGAGCAAGTAAGAGATGTAAGGTAGTCTGTGCAACTGAATTAAAGGGATAGCAGCAATGAGGTTTCCGAGGCAGACAAGTAGAACAAGGGAGTTGTGCAACAAGGTCCCTGAGAGGCAATACTAAGCGGTGGGTGGGTGGGTGTTGTTAGTGATGGGTCACAGAGTTCAGCAGGGTTACAGTGGATGGGAAAAAGACTGAGCCTGCTGGTGCGGGAACGAAGAGACCTGTACAGCCTGCTTCATGGTAGGAGGGCAAACAATTTGTGGCATGGATGTGCAGGGTCTTTGATTATGCCACACACCCTGTGCAGACACCGCTTGTGCTGCAGGTCTACGATGGCTGAGAACTGGCCACCAGTGATGTGCTGGGTGATTTTCATCACCTGTTATAGGGCCATCTGGTTGGCTGCGGAGCATCCGCCAAACCACACTATGGCACAATTTGTCCAAATTCTCTCAATTGTGCAGCAGTAGAATTTCACGTGAATCTGGAAGGACAGGTGGGCCTTCTTCAGCCTCCTCAAAAAGTACAGGAGCTGCTGCACCATTTTGAACAGGGTTGAGATGTTGAGGGTCCAGGAGAGGTTCTCGGAGTAGTGGACACCCAGGAATTAGATGCTTAATACACACTCCACCTCAGTGCCATCGATGAGAACTGGGGCGTGACTGCAGCCTTTAGACTTGCTGTAATCCGTAATGAGCTCCTTGGTCTTCTTTGCATTAAGGGCCAGGTTGTTGATAGCGCATCATGCTGCCAGGCACTTGACCCCCTCCCTGTAGATTCGTCATTATCACTGATCCTGCCCACCACCGTGGTGTCATCTGCAAACTTGACAATGGTGGAACTGTGTACAGGAACGTAGTCGTGGGTGTTGGTTAGGAAGTCCAAAGTCCAGTTACAGAGAGAAGGGCTAATCCCTAGGTCATGGAGTTTGTTGACCGGCCTAGAGGGGATGACCGTGTTGAATGTTGAGCTAAAATCTATGAATGGCATTCTCACATAGGTGTTAGGTTTGTCCAGGTGGGTCAGGGCAGAGTGTAAAGCTGTGGAGATGGCATCCTCTGCAGGCCTGTTCGACCGGTAGGCAATCTGGTAAGGATCCAGTTTTGGGAGGAGGCAGGACTTAAGGTGGGCAAGAAATAGTCTTTTGAAGCACTTCATGAACGTGGGGGAGAGTGGGACAGGTCGAAAGTCATTCAGGCTAGACGCGGTCAACTGCTTCAGCACTGGCACAATGGTTGTGGTCTTAAAGCACATTGGAACAACCCCCTGGGCCAGTGACAATGTCATTAAAGACCTCGGCCAGCTGCCCAGCACATGCTCTGAGCACACGACCAGGGACGACATCAGGACCAGCAGCCTTGCGTGCATTCACCCTGCTCAGTGCAGACAACACATCTGCGGTGGATAGTCTGGGGGTGGGAGGGGGCTCGTCTGTAGGGAGTTCAGCTGGATCTTTTCTGTCCCTGTCTGTTTAACTCGGTGAAGGAGATGTTGCTAGCTGTGGGAGTAGGGTTCTTTGGCAGTTCTTTGGTAATCTGTGATGGCTTGGATGCCCTGCCACATGGGTAGGGGTTTGGAGTGGTGACAATGCATGGTGACATTATTATTTATTTACCTATTTTACCAGGAAGTCCCATTGAGATCAAATATTTTACAAGAGAGACCTGGCCAAGATAGCAGCCGTATAAAAAGAATAAAAAACATATTGAAATGCAACATATACAACATGAAATACAATAAATCCACAATAAAAAATAAATAAATAAATGAAAATAATTAAAAATGTTATTACCAATTAGAAACTGTTTTAACTGTAAATTAAACTGGGATTCAATTATCTTAGCCAGGACTCTGGAGCTCTGAGGGGTCGTCACCTTTAAGTAAGAGGACAACATACGCAGCTTTCCAAATTTTAGGTGTTGAATTTGACATAAAACTCAAATAAAAAATGTGAGCAATAGACTCTATTTTCTGCTGCCAACTTTAAGAGATGAGCATCCAGATTGTCTGGACCTGCTCACTTTTTGAGGTCAATGTCTTTTAGAGCTTTCAAACTTGAGCAACTGAAATAGGTTTAAAATCAAACAAATCCAGATTTCCATCAGTTGCAGTTGCCGAACATGGGAAAGATATATTTATGTTTCAGCTGTCAAATACAGACCCAGCACAGATACATTGTTTATTTACCTGACTGACCATGACAATGTTATCCTTTATTTCATCTGAGCCAACCAGAATGTGTTCAGGGAGCCTTGAAGAAACATGTGTACTCGACAAATATTTTATTATTTTCCAATATTTTGAGGGGTTATACAGGTTCCCTGTAATTGATTTTAAATAAAACTCTGATTTGGATTTCTGATCATCAAGGCGCACTTGTTCCTTAGAGCTCTAAAAATAGTCCAATCAGCAGAGGAGTTTGAACATCTAGCTTGGGCCCACGATGTATTTCTTAAATGAATTAGCTCTGAAAGACTGTCTGTGAACCAGGGATTGTCCCTACTGCTGATCCTAAAACCTTTAAAATATATTGGGTATTTTTGTATTCCTAACACAATAAATTATACAATCATTACAAAATATGCCAGTTGACGTGCATTTGTAAGAGTATTTGTTATAATTAAATCAAGTAGGGTAGATTTATGTTGTGCCTTAGGATTTGGCTTTGTTGGTGCATTAATAAGATGCACAAGGTTTAAGGAGTCACACAGTTATTTAAAACAATCTGAGGTTCCTGAAAGCCAGTCCCAGTTTAGATCACAATTAAGGATGATTTAATTCATATTGAATTCTGAAATTTGAAAGCATTCTGCATCAACAAAAATTGTTGATGTACACTCACCTAAAGGATTATTAAGAACACCTGTTCAATTTCTCATTGATGCAATCATCTAATCAACCAATCACATGGCAGTTGCTTCAATGCACTTAGGGGTGTGGTCCTGGTCAAGACAATCTCCTGAACTCCAAACTGAATGTCAGAATGGGAAAGAAAGGTGATTTAAGCAATTTTGAGCGTGGCATGGTTGTTGGTGCCTGACGGGCCGGTCTGAGTATTTAACAATCTGCTCAGTTACTGGGATTTTCACGCACAACCATTTCTAGGGTTTACAAAGAATGGTGTGAAAAGGAAAAAACATCCAGTATGCGGCAGTCCTGTGGGCGAAAATGCCTTGTTGATGCTAGAGGTAAGAGGAGAATGGGCTGACTGATTCAAGCTGATAGAAGAGCAACTTTGACTGAAATAACCACTCGTTACAACCGAGGTATGCAGCAAAGCATTTGTGAAGCCACAACACGCACAACCTTGAGGCAGATGGGCTACAACAGCAGAAGACCCCACTGGGTACCACTCATCTCCACTACAAATAGGAAAAAGAGGCTACAATTTACACGAGAAGAATGTTGCCTGGTCTGATGAGTCTCGATTTCTGTTGAGACATTCAGATGGTAGAGACAGAATTTGGCATAAACAGAATGAGAACATGGATCCATCATGCTTTGATACTACTGTGCAGGCTGGTGGTGGTGGTGTGGGGGATGTTTTCTTGGCACACTTTCGGCCCCTTAGTGCCAATTGGGCATCGTTTAAATGCCACGGCCTACCTGAGAATTGTTTCTGACCATGTCCATCCCTTTATGACCACCATGTACCCATCCTCTGATGGCTACTTCCAGCAGGATAATGCACCATGTCACAAAGCTCGAATCATTTCAAATTGGTTTCTTGAACATGACAATGAGTTCACTGTACTGAAATGGCCCCCACAGTCACCAGATCTCAACCCAATAGAGCATCTTTGGGATGTGGTGGAACGGGAGCTTCGTGTCCTGGATGTGCATCCCACAAATTTCCATCAACTGCAAGATGCTATCCCATCAATATGGGCCAAACATTTTTTTAAATGCTTTCAGCACCTTGTTGAATCAATGCCACGTAGAATTAAGGCAGTTCTGAAGGCGAAGGGGGGTCAAACACAGTATTAGTATGGTGTTACTAATAATCCTTTAGGTGAGTGTAGATGTTGATGAAATCCAGAGTGGAGGAAGCATTTGTTTCAATGTCCATTATGGGAGTCAAGTGTGGCCTGAGTGACGAAACTCCAGTCTGTGTGTTAAAACTGGTGCTTTAGCAGTGATGCTTTCAGATGTTTAATGAGGGGTAAATACTTGGGGAGTAGGAACAGTGAAAGGTGATCAGATTGTCCCGGGTGGGGAAGGGGAATGGCTTTGTAAGCCTCCAGAATGTTTGTGCACACACGGTCTAGCGAATTGCGTCGTCTGGTGGGGCAGGAGATATTTAGGTGGAATTTGGGAAAAACTGTTTTCAGATTTGAATGGCTGAAATCCCCTGCAACACAAAAACACTATCCAGGTGTTCTGTGTGCTGTTTGCTAATGGCAGTCTGCAGTCGTTTTATTGCTAGTTTAGCATTAGCATCAGGGGTATACATACTGCAATAACAACAATAGATGTAAACTCCAGAGGCAAGTAAAAAGGCCTGCTCCTAATCATCAGGTACTCCAGATTGGTTGAGTAGTTAATGTTTGTACACAATTGTTTTGTTTACATAAATGCACAGTCCACTTCCTATGGTCTTACCAGAGTCCTCTGCTCTCCGATCAGCTCTGTAGACTGTGGACCCTTCCAGCTCAATTACATTTGTCAGGTTTGTTGTGGTTAAGCCATGTTTCTGAGAAAATCATGACGTTGCATTCTCGAGACCTAGGGACTAGAAGGTTCTATCTGCGCAAAGCATAGTTCTGAGATACTGATCATCAAAGTTTTCACATCCGAGACCTCAGACCTTTTTTTAAATGAATACTTCTTACATAACCCATTAATATCATCACTTTAAAGATACTTAAAGTGCAGAGTATCAAAATCCTGAGACATTAGTAAACCAGTTTTATTAGGTGGGTGCAATCGCAGATAGAACATTATGGCTCTGAAATGTCTCAATCTAGATTGAGCAGTAAGGTTCTATCTGACATTACTGAATCAGACATTTATATTTCAATACATAAATGATAGAATAACACTATTTTACCAAAATGGAGTCGCAACACATCATGAAATACATTACAGAAATGTAATTTGATGGTAAAATTATGTATATACCGTGGGGCAAAAAAGTATTTAGTCAGCCACCAATTGTGCAAGTTCTCCCATTTAAAAAGATGAGAGGGACCTGTAATTTTCATCATAGGTACACTTCAACTATGAGAGACAAAATGAGAAAAACAAATCCAGAAAATCACATTGTAGGATTTTTTATGAATTTATTGGTAAATTCCACTGTAAACTAAGTATTTGGTCACCTACAAACAAGCAAGATTTCTGGCTCTCACAGACCTGTAACTTCTTCTTTAAGAGGCTCTTCTGTCCTCCACTCGTTACCTGTATTAATGGCACCTGTTTGCAGCTTGGTGTGAAAAAATCAGCTGTGGTAGCAATTATAAGAAAATGGAAGACATAGAAGAACACTGATAACCTCCCTCGGGGCTCCACGCGAGATCTCACCCCCTGGGGTCAAGAACGGTGAGCAAAAATCCCAGAACCACACGGGGGGACCTAGTGAAAGACCTGCATAGAGGTGGGACCAAAGTAACAAAGGCTACCATCAGTAACACACAACGCCGCCAGGGACTCAAATCCTGCAGTGCCAGACATGTCCCCCTGCTTAAGCCAGTACAGGCACATCTGAGGTTTGCTAGAGAGCATTTGGATGATCCAGAAGAGGATTGGGAGAATGTCATATGGTCAGATCAAACCAAAATAGAACTTTTTGGTAAAAACTCAACTCGTCGTGTTTGGAGGAGAAAGAATGCTGAGTTGCATCCAAAGAAAACCATACCTACTGTGAAGCATGGGGGTGGAAATATCATGCTTTGGGGCTGTTTTTCTGCAAAGGGACCAGGATGACTGATCCGTGTAAAGGAAAGAATGAATGGGGCCATGTATTGTGAGATTTTGAGTGAAAACCTCCTTCCATCAGCAAGGGCATTGAAGATGAAACGTGGCTGGGTCTTTCAGCATGACAATGATCCCAAACACACCGCCCGGGCAACAAAGGAGTGGCTTCGTGTGAAACATTTCAATGTCCTGGAGTGGCCTAGCCAGTCAACCGGTTCTCAACCCCATAAAAAATCTTTGGAGGGAGTTGAAAGTCTGTGTTGCCCAGCGACAGCCCCAAAACATCATTGCTCTAGAGGAGATCTGCATGGAGGAATGGGCCAAAATACCAGCAACAGTGTGTGAAAACCTTGTGAAGACTTACAGAAAACGTTTGACCTCTGTCATTGCCAACAAAGGGTATATAACAAAGTATTGAGATTAACTTTTGTTATTGACCAAATACTTATTTTCCACCATAATTTACCAATAGATTCATTAAAAATCCAAAATGTGATTTTCTCATTTTGTCTCTCATAGTTGAAGTGTACCTGTGATGAAAATTACAGGCCTCTCTCATCTTTTTAAGTGGGAGAACTTGCACAATTGGTGGCTGACTAAATACTTTTTTGGTGGACACCTCTTGTTTGTGCTTTTTGACCCCTGATATCGACTGGAACAGGGGGCTGCCCATAAGCAGTGGAGTAATGCAGGCTGAATGGGCATTGGGTGAGGACAAATTGGGCCACTTGAGCAAACGGGATCTGTTTGTATTGAAAGTTTTTCGGGCAAAATTGGAAATCTTTAAAATCTGTCTCTCATTTGAAAGACAGTGTATGGGTGCTTTCGGTTTGCTTTGAGAAGGATGCGGATGAAAGATATAGGTGAAAAGAATTCAGCAGCGGCCATTGCTTTTTCAATGTTGCTGTGCATATTGTCCACTTATTGGACAGCTGAATGGCCTGGAGTTGAGAATTTCATGGTAACCTTTTCAAGTTTGTGATTTTGGTCAGAAAGTCCGCCACTGTAAAGGACATAATTGAGTTACGGTTTTGTGGCACACAACTGTCACTCCATGTTACTATTTCTTTTGCTTCTGGGTGGTCTTTCACCACCCTCTCCAAGATCTTTACCAGGGCACTTGCAATGTCATTTCCACCTCTTCCTGACAGGGTCTCTGTCCACACAGCACAGTACCCTTTTCTGGTAACTGAGCAGTGAGCTGTAAGGTTGTGTATATTCAGCTTTCTTTCGTAGAAGAACTGATTTCTGCATGTGGACATGAAATAACATTATCCAAATCAAAAGAAAGAGTAATCTGCTCTTTGTCATCTCTGTCTCTTGTGCCCTTTACACATTGCAGTTTTTTAAAGCATATGCTTCTTGTGAGCTGTCTCATGCTCCTGACTTACTAAGCCTTGTTTGGCAGCTGCTCCATAGGCCTCACATGCGCCTCCATAGGCCTCACTAAGATTGAGCTTTGTATTGAATATGTACCTATAGAATGATGCTTTAACAAGTGTATCCCCATCCCCAATACATTGAGCTGTGTATAGGTCATACATCTTAGCCACATTTAGTGTTGAGTCAAGGTAATGTCTCTGAGTTTTAGCACGGCAGTAATGGGATTCCACTGCAGGGAAGGAATTAATGTGGGCCTGAACTTTCTTTGTCTTGACTTCATACATCTTATTTTTGATGTATCCCCCTTGCATCAGATCGTGGCGTGCCGGTTACCTGCTGTTTTTTCATGTGTACATTATACACAAGCTTTTGATTGATAGCAAGTGTGCCTAAGTAGAATGGCTTCATGCAGATAGAACTTTCTAGTTTTTAAATTGTTTAAAATTTACTTTTTTCAAAAATCGAACTTAACAAAAATATGAAGAACCAACTAAAGATGAATTATATATGACTTACTCATGTTTGACAAAAATGTCAGCTAGAACCTTCTAGTCCAAAAGTCTCGATCTATAATCGATTTTAATCAGATGATTCTCATTCGTATTTCGTCCATTTTGTTCGCCAGTGACCGTACGTTAGCAAGGAAAAAGCTAGATATTGAAGCCACGCTTCCCACGCCTTTGTTTACGATCCACATAGTGCTAGTCTTGTTTAGCAACAACTTCAAAATTCCACAAAGCCTGATTCTCAAGTATAGTACAATGTTGACACTATTTTACTACACCATTTAATCCATACTTCTGTATGTGTAGCCACGCAGCCTGTGTAAAAAAAGCAAGAGATACAGTGGATATAAAAAATCTACACACCCCTGTTAAAATGCCAGGTTCTTGTGATGTAAAAGAATGAGACAAAGAACAATTCAATTGAAAAGCAAAAGAGAAATCTTAAAAAATAAAAAATAAAACTCACAATAACCTGGTTGCATAAGTGTGCACACCCTTAAACTAATCCTTTTTGAAGCACGTTTAATTTTATTACAGCACACAGTCTTTTTGGGTAGGAGTCTATTAGCATGGCACATCTTGACGTGGCAATATTTGGCCACTCTTCTTTGCAAAAGCGCACTAAATCTGTAAGATTGCGAGGACATCTCCTGTGCACAGCCCTCTTCAGATCACCCCACAGATGTTTAATTGGATTCAGGTCTGGGCTCTGGCTGATCCATTTCAAAATGTTAATCTTCTTCTGGTGAAGCTATGCTTTTGTGGATTTGGATGTGTGCTTTAGATCGTTGTCGTGCTGAAAGGTGAACTTCGTCTTCAGCTTTCTATCAGGCGCCTGAAAGTTTTGTGCCAAAATTGCCTGGAATTTGGAACTGTTCATAATTCCCTTCACCCTGACTATGGCCGGGGTTCCAGCTGAAGAAAAACAGCCCCAAAGCATGATGCTGCCACCACCATGCTTCACTGTGGGTATGGTGTCCTTTGGGTGATGTGCAGTGTTGATTTTACACCAAATATACCTTTTGGAATTATGGCCAAAAATGTCAACCTTGGTTTCATCTGAACACATTTTCCCACATGCTTTTGGGAGACTTGATGTTTGTTTTTTAAAACTTGAGCCGGGCTTGGATGTTTTTCTTTGTAAGCAAAGGCTTCCGTCTTGCCACCTTACCCCATAGCCCATTCATATGAAGAATACGGGAGATTGTTTTCACATGTAGCACACAGCCAGTACTTGCCAGAAATTCCTGCAGTTCCTTTATTGTTGCTGTAGACCTCTTGGAAGCCTCCCTGGTCAGTTTTCTTCTCGTTTTTTCATCAAGTTTGGAGGGACGTCCAGTTCTTGGTATGTCTCTGTTGTGCCATATTTTCTACACTTGATGATGGCTGTCTTCACTGTGTTCCATGGTATATCTAATGCTTTGGAAATTCTTTTGTACCCTTCTCCTGACTGATATCTTTCAACAATGAGATCCCTCTGATGCTTTGGAAGCTCTCTGCAGACCATGGCTTTTGCTCTGAGATGCAACTAAGAAAATGTCAGGAAAATCCTACAAGAACAGATTAACTTTATTTGTGATTAATCAGAGTCACTTTAATTGATAGCAGGTGTGTAATGACTTCTATTTAACATGAGTTTGAATGTGATTGGTTAATTCGGAACACAGCCACATCCCCAGTTATAAGAGGGTGTGCACACTTATGCAACCAGATTATTGTAAGGTTTTAATTTTTCCCCCTTTAAGATTTCAGTTTGTTTTTCAATTGAATTGTTCACATTATAGGTCACATTAAAAGTGGAAAACGTTCTGACATGATTTATCTATGTCTCATTCTTTTACATCACAAAAACCAGGGGTAGTTTTCAAAAGCCTTTTGTGTGTGTGTGTCTGAAAAGTACCCTGTTTTGTATTACAGTGTTTGAAAAAGAAGGACTGGCTTTTTCACTGGTGGCATCTTGCCAGTGTTATTCTGCTTACTGATTAAGTGGAGACGGCAGTAAGCATGATACAGTGAACATAAAAAGTCATTTTGGGATTCAGTCACTGCTTATTATGACATGTGCATGCAAATAGACTGCCAAATAAATCTTAGCAAATATCTGGATTATGCTTCAACACAAAACATATGTGGAAAATGAGGTCTAATATTATTTAAAAAAAATGAAATATTGCTTTAAAAATATTGTGTTCAATGTGTTTTTACACACTAATTTCAACACACTAATTACCTCATCAAAACCATGGTATGGTACCTCATCAACCTGATGTTTTCATTTACCTTAGAAATTGGAAATTAAGGGCAAACATTTTAATGATCATTCTTCATACTCACCTCTTCTCTTCAAAACCAGCATCACAATGCCAAAGATCAGGATGGTGAGTATGACAGTGGCTGCTACTATGATCACCAGGATAGATACATACATTCTGAAAAAGAATCTTTGGTCAGTAAGGAAAGACTGAATCTTTACATGTAATTGGTTTTTGTAATTTCAGTTTGTGCACATACTCTGTATGTGTAATTTACATCAATGCATTACATGCACACGTTTTCAATTTGGATTCTTTCCTGGCTTTCAAAATGGACATAGTCATAATAGAAAACCTACAGCTGTATCATATGACAGCTAATGTGACCTGATCGTATTCTGTTTATCGTCAACCACGTTTCCAGAAATGTTGGGATGCTGTGTAAAATAATAATTATAAAATCAGAATACAATGATGTGCAAATAATTTCATCCATATATTTAATTGAACATAGTAAAAAGACAACATATCAAATGTTAAACCAGATAGATCTTACCGTAAAAAATATAAATATTGCTGGTGCCAGCAAAAAGGTTTCAAAGTTGGGACAGGGGCATGGTTAGCAATGTGTTGGATCACCTCTTCTTTTAACACTACTCTGAAAGCATTTGGGAACTGAGGAGACTGCTTTGAATTGCTGTAGTTATGAAAGTGAAATGTTTTACCATTCTTGCTTGATGTAGGATTTCAGCTGCTCAACAGTTCGGGGTCACCTTTGTCGTATTTTTCATTTCATAATGTGCCAATTGTTTTCAATGGGTGACAGGTCAGGACTGCAGGCAGGCCAGTTTAGCATCCGGGCTCTTTTACTACGGAGCCATGCTGTTGTAAAATATGCAGAATGGGGTTTGACATTGTCTTGCTGAAAAAATCAAGGCCTACCCTGAAAAATATGTTGTCTGGATGGCAGCATATTTTGCTCCAAAATCTGTATATATTGTTCAGCATTAATGGTGCCTTCCCAGATGTGCAAATCACCTATGCCATGTGCACTAATGCACCCCCATACATCACAGATGTTGGATTTTGAACTGTGCGTTGATGGTTCCTTTCCTTTTTAGCATGGCATCCATGTTTCCCAAAAATTATTTAAAATGTTGATTAGCCAGACCACAGGACAGTTTTCCACATCACCTCAGTCCATCTTAAATGAGCTTGGGCCCAGAGAAGGTAGCAGTGTTTCTGGGCCTTGTTTATATCTGGTTTCTTCTTTGCATGGTAGAGCTTTAACTTGCATTTGTAGATGCAATGAAAAACTGTTTTCACAGACAGTTGTTTTGGGAGGTGTTTCTGAGCCCATGCTCTGAGCCCGTACAGAATCATGACTGCTTTTAATGCAGTGCCGCTTGATGGCCCAAAGATCACATATTGGTTTTCGGGCCTTGTCCCTTGCATACATAGATTATTCCGGATGCTCTGAATCTTTTAATGATATAATACAGCGTAGATTATGAGATCCCCAATCGCTTTGCAATTTTACACAGATACATTTTTTCTTAAATTGTTGCATTATTTGCCCGTGTAGTCTTTTACAGAGTGGTGAACCCCTCCCCATCTTTATTTCTGAGAGATTCATCCTCTCTGGGATGCTCTATTCATACCCAATCATGTTATTCACCTGTTGCCAGTTTAGATTAGATTCAACTTTAGTGTCATTGAACAGTGCCTGTACAGTACAATGAAATGCAGTTAGTATTTAACAAGAAGTACAAATAGAGGGCAGAATAGTTACAAGTATTTACAAGTATTTAGTATATGTACATTACAAGTGGAATATGTAGATGCGCAATGAAGGCAAATGCAGTAGGGCAGAAAGTTCACAAGTTTTAGGTATAGTGTATGTTACAAGTGGGAAAATAGTTGTATGGGTGCAAATGGCAATTTCTAAATGGCATTCTAGATGTGCCAACAAGGCAAATGAAGGAGGGATGTAGTAGGGTAGCATGAGCATCCGGGATGCAGAGATAGCAGCACTAATGCCCTCAAGGCAGACGTGTGTAACAACTGTACAAATGCAAGCACAATGGCAATTCTAAGTGTGCAAAATGTAGATGTGCAAAGAAGCAATTGAATGTACAAGGTGCATGTGCAACTGAAATGCAGGGATAGCAGCGGTAAGGTACCTGAGGTAGACACGGACCTGCAACAACTGAAAAACTTCCATTATCAGGCTTTGCAAAGCAGTATCAGGGAAATACAAAGGAGTAGTGCAACAAAGACATGAGAGGTTGGGTTGGTTATGGTAAGTGATGAGTCACAGAGTTCACAGAGTTCTCTGAGTGAGAGAGTTTGGGATCCTGGAGGACTGTTGCACCGTTTTGACCAGAGCTGAGGTGTTGAGGGTCCAGGAGAGGTCCTCGGAGATGTGGACACCCAGGAATTTGAAGCTGGACATGCTCCACCTCAGTACCATTGATGAGGACTGGGGCGTGACTGCAGCCTCTGGGCTTCCTGTAATCCACAATGAGTTATTTGGTTTTCGTTGTGTTGAGGGCCAGGTTGTTGCCAGCGCACCATGCCGCCAGGTGCATGACCACTTCCCTGTAGGCTAACTCATCATTGTCACTGATCAGGCCTACCACCATGGTGTCATCTGTCTCAGTGACATGTTGAAAATGTCGGTAAAGACCTCGGCCAGCTGCCCAGCACATGTTCTGAGCACACGCCCGGGGACACCATCAGGACCAGTAGCCTTTACGTGCATTCACCCTGCTCAGTGCCAACAACACTTCTGTGGTGGATAGTCTGAGGTGGGGGGCTTCTGGGGGGAGTTCAGGTTTAATAGCTGGCTTGTTGTTCAGGTTTAATAGCTGGCTGTTGAAGCGTGTGTAGAACCTGTTTAACTTTTTTCAGTCTTTTGTTTCCTCTGACACAGCTTTTTTTTAAACATGTTACTCAAATTCAAAGTGGGCATGTACTGTATTTTTCAAGGAACAATGAAATTGTTCAGTTTCAGCATTTGATATGTTGTCTTTGTACTACTTCCCATTTAATATAGGGTTTAAATTATCTGCACATCTTTGCATTCTGTTTACATTTCCATTTTGTACAGCGTCTCACAATTTTTGGAAACAGGGTTGTAAAAAAAATCTAAAAATAGCAAGTACAACCTCTCTCCACCGCTGGGTCCTGGACTGTTGGCTGACATTGTCGTGGTTCCTGTTGGTTCCACTTTGCCTATTTTTCCATGGAACCAGGAGTAGAAGGGGAGAGGTGTTTATAAAAGTTATAGTTTGGTTATTTTCCTGAGGAATATGTACATTACATGTAATTAAGACTTTTAATTCATTCTCATTTTTGTAAGATCAATAAGGGAAACTTTGGAATATAGTAAAAGATTGTGAGATGATTTTCAAAAGCAACAGGTGAAACTCAGTAGTCAAGCTACAAGCTTTATTCTTGGCCAAATCATCATGACAGTTCTTTTCATATTCAACACCGGCTGCTTGATTTAATTCAATCAAGCAATCAATCAAATGTATTTATAAAGCTCTTTTTGCATCAGCAGTTGTCACAAAGTGCTTTTATAAAACCCCTGGCATTTAACTCCTTGATTTAATTTATTTTCCAGCCATGAGCTGTGGTTTTGTATTAATAAAGTGCCCTCAGAGAGCTTTGGGAAAGAAAGCATTTATTTTTGATTTTGGGTCTATACTTGAAAGGTCTGCATTTAGGTTGAAGTGTTTTTTTTTAGCATTTTTCCCGGACTGCATAAGGGGATCCAGCCCAGAACCGTGAATGTCTCTTACTGACTGAGTGACTGAGGGACTGACTGACTACCCCTTGTTAAATAGCGTAGTGGTTAAATACGAGGACAATGTATCAACTAGTCCTGTGTTTGACTCTCATCACAGTCAAAACACATTATGCCTCAGGTTTTGTTCAGGACAGACAAAATCTTTGTTGGCTACAACCTTCAGTAGCTATGTTATACGAAGCCTAAAATAAAACAGTTCTGTTGGATATTAGGATTTGTTCAGGTTAGACAAACACTTCGCTGGCTACACGATTCTCTCATCTTTTCACTTGACAAAAAATTGCTAATTAGCTGTTTGAACACCCAGTGGTAAAAGCCATACAGTTAAAAGCCATACAGTTCATAGATGCTATTTATGGTGGAGGTAAACTTAATAAGAAACGTTATTCAGTTTAACATAATGCTTAATGGTGTCTAGCGAAGTATTGAAACTCGGCGTGTTGTTAATAATCTAATGTTGAAATGCTTTGCCAACACAGTCTTGTACATGGGAGACCCGGGTTCGAATCCAGGGAGGACATCAACGATTATCGCTTTTTATTGTGGGCCGGCTGAACTAGGCTTGCCTGGTTTCTTGTTTAACTTTAATAACCCAGAGTGGTGTGGTGCCTCTTCACTGTTGACATTAATATTGGTGTTTTGCGGGTTGCAGACATGTCTTTAAGTTACTTCAGACTAAGTCAAGTCTCAAGTCACTGCACGCAAGTCCAAGTCAAGTCTCAAGTTTTTTAAGCACTATAGGCCATAGTTATAGTCTATTAGTCCATAGCAATTCCTTTCAACTTAAGGTGCCCTTTTTGGGATGACTAATATTTTATGGGCTATTTTAAATCCGCAGTTGATATTCTAGTACACTAATACTGAATTGCAAAATGTATTTATTATAGCAAACATGCATTTAATCTTTAATTGAAGTATGATCATGTTGACGCTGGGGCCGGCCTATTTTATCTACTATTCTATCTGCCATTAGCCAAATAGTCTGACTATTTTATATAGCTTAGCCATGAGCTAACAACTCTTTGTGTTCTGTATGGTTATACAATATCTCACAAAAGTGAGTACACCCCTCACATTTTTGGAAATATTTGATTATATCTTTTCATGTGACAAAACTGAAGAAATGACACTTTGTTACAATGTAAAGTAGTGAATGTACAGCTTGTATAACAGTGTATTTGCTGTCCCCTCAAAATAACACAACACACAGCCATTAATGTCTAAACCGCTGGCAAATGTGAGGGGTGTACTCACTTTTGTGAGATACTGTATGTGTTATTAGCTACTGTAACTAACTAACAGGCAAAGATTATAAACAGGGCCAATTCTTAACAGCGACTCTTGCAGGTTTTATTTATTGAAGCTGCCAGATGAGGACCTGTGAGACCTCTGTTTCTCAAACTAGACACTCTGAAGTATTTGTCATCTTGCTCAGTTGTGCACCCGGGAACTCCCACTTGCCTTTCCATTCTGGTTCTCACCCTTTTTTGAAGGGAGTAGTACACAGCGTTGTACGAGAGCTTCAGTTTCTTGGATTATTCATGAAAAAGTATTTATTTCTCCGAACAACTTTCAGAAGAAAGTTCTTTGTTTCTGGTCATTTTGAACCTGCAATCAAACCCACAATTGTTGAAGCTCAAGATAACTAGTCTAACAGATTGTTTTATTGATTCTTTAATCAGCACAAATGTTTTCAGCTGTTTTAACATAATTATAAAAAGGTTTTCTAATGATCACATAGCATTTTTAAATGATTAACCTGAATTGGCAAACACAACGTGCCATTGGAACACTGAACTGATGGTGGCTGATAATGGGCATACCTATGCTCCATTAAAAATCATCAGTTTCAAGCTATGATTGTCATTTACATCATTTACAATGTCTACACTGTACTTCTGATTGATTCTATATTATTTTTATGGGCAGAAAGTGTGCTTTTCTTTCTAAAACAAGGACATTTCTAAGTGACCCCAAACTTTTGAACAGTAGTGTGGGTAATTTGTATTATATTAGTTTTTTTAAAACACTTAGGAACTACTAACAAAAGTATGGTGCAGTGTTACAAAACTCTTTGTACAAAACGGCAAACTGATTATACTTGTAAACCATTAAATCTCACATTAAAAAACAACTGATTTTGTGTTCTTTTGGTTAGTAAACATCTTTTATCACAAAATAATAGTCATCCAAAATATTTTGTGAAATACAATTGCATTCGCCATCAAAATACACAGGTTTCAAAATGCCTATTTGAAGTCCTAAACATAATCTGTTACAGTAATTTCACTTTTCACATTAGGCAAAACTCTAACTGTACATTACCCATTACAATTGACAGAAATTAATTTCCATATTCTCCAACCCATAATTGTAATGAATACAATTTGTTCTGGTCCTTTTTGAATTTGATGTCAGCAACACATTTCAAAAAAGCTGGGACAAAAGACTGTAAAAGTTGTGTAATGCAAAATAAAAACCCTGATGGAACATCTCACAACTAATTTGGTGAATTGGCAACAGGTCAGTAGCATGAAAAGGTTATAAAAAGAACATCTCAGAGAGGATGAGTCATTCAGAAGTAAAGATGGGGAGGGGTTCACCACTCTGCGAAAGACAGCGTGGGCAAATCATGCAACAATTTAAGAATAACGTCTCTCAACATAAAATTGCAAAGAGTTTTGGGATCTCATCATCTACAGTACATAATATCATAAAAAGATTCAGAGAATCTTTCAAAGTGAAAACCTGTCCTGTGGTCTGTAAAATCAAAATCTGAAATAATATTTGGGAATCATGGATGCTGCGCTGAAGATGAGAGGGACCCTCTGGCTTGTTATCAGTTCACAGTTCAAACACCAGCATCTGTGATGGCATGGCTGACTTGCACATCTGTGAAGGCATGGTTGACTTGCACATCTGTGAAGGCATGGTTGACTTGCACATCTGTGAAGGCACCATTAATGCTGAACAATATTAACAAGTTTTATAGCAACATATGCTGCCATCTAGACATCTTTTTCAGCTTATTTCAGCAAGACCATACCAAACCACATTCTGCACATCTTACAGCAGCATGGATTCGTAGTAAAAGAGTCCATGTGCTAAATCTTCCTTCCGGCTGTCCAGACCCAAAACTGTTGAGCAGCCGAAATCATCGAGCGAGAATGGGAATACATTCCACTTTCAAAACTACAGCAATTGATGTCCTCAGTTCCTAAACTCTTACAGAGTATTGTTAAAAGAAAAGGTGAACAAGCCCCTGTTCCAACTTTTTTGAAATGTTTTGCTGGCATCAAATTCAAAATGGACATTTCTCAGTTTCAGCATTTGATATGTTGTCTTTGTACTATTAAATTAAATACAGGAATAAATGATTTGCACATCATTACATTCTGTTTTTATTTGCTATTTACGCAGCGGCCCAACTTTTTTGGGGTTGTAAAACAAATCCCCAAACAGATCTTCTGAAACTTGTGTGTGTCATAGAAAAAAAAATCTAGAGTTCTTAAGAATCTACTAATGAAACTATTTGTTTTTAGCCAAACCCAATGATTTGTTCACAACAGCTGATTTTAAGGGCAACCTTTACAGAAACAAATCTTTTTTTGTTTCAGGTTTTAGACACGATCTTGCTAGTAAAGTAATTTATATACGAGCACTATTAATATATAAGACAAATGCAATGTATGATCCTATGTCTGTATGTAAATTGCTGTGATTAAATGCAATGAAATAATAATGTATTGATCTGTTGGGGAAAAAGATTCATAATTAATTATATGGCAAAATGTGCTAAATAAAAAACACACTAACCCCCCCCCCCCCCCCCCCCCCCCCCCACATGCACACACACATTTGAGAATGTAGATGTTAGTCTCATACATTTAAAAATAGATATTAGGATCTTTTAGCCATTTGAGCCATTTAATTCTATGCATTCTCTTTTCGGAACCAGTGCCTTACCTACAAAATGTAAAAACAGCTGCATCCAAACAAAAAAAACAGAATACACTCTCATTCTGAACTTCATCTAGTTTCTAGGTCTTAGACTTCAGTTCCAGTTGCCTTTGGGGATCTTTAAACCTGGTTAGTCTGTCTGATTAAAAAAAACTGACAAACTGTATTTTCAGTAATTCTTATAAAGCATTAGCAGTTAACAGAAAAATAGATGAAAAAAATACAAGCCAGCCTCCTGTGGTTGATCAACAGCTCTGACGAGAGGAAACTGTGTTGATGCTCTGATAACCCACGACGTTGGGTTTTCTAACAAGTATAGCTAATGTTTTCTTTTATAAAATTATATTTGGTTCTGTCAGGGTGAGTCATTTAGCCAACACTCTTAACCAGAGAGATGTACAGTTAATGTATTCTTCTTGAGATAGCTAGGTAGGGCAAACACACAACCCAGTAATAGTTGGAAAATTACATTGCAGTCTGCTTGATGGTGGTACTTTTTTTTTTTATAATCAGAAAACTGCCATGGTTATTGGTTTCATCTACAGCATGTTGTAGTACATTCAGTAGCTGTAGCTGAGTTAGCTCATGCGGGCTTTGTAAACGATAAAAGTCTTAACCAAATTCATCAGTGGCTTTCATGAATGTTCACCTTTGTTAAAATAGTAATTCTTCAAGTAAATGTTTTGGATGTGTTTCTGCTTTTCACACATGTGGTAGATACAGCTGCATAATATTTACAGGAGCGGTGGTGGGGTTTTTTCGTGTACCACCACCGCACAACTCTGAATAACTCAACCCTTAGCAGTGGATTATGTCAACAGATTTAAGAGCTGGAAGTTTCACTGTTAAATCAATATCTCCATACAAAATTTTACTGACATTGTAACAGTCAACACAGCCAAAATAATGCAAGTTTGTCACCCTTTATGTTTTGGTTAATAAAGGATAGAAAATGTATATATCTGAGAAAAATGCTATCACGGGTCTGAAGTAGCACTCATGTAAAGCCTAACTTTGATCTTTAAATGACAGATAATGTAATCTTAAGCCATATATTTACTGACAATATTCAATGCACATACTGTACAGTCTCTATAAAAGTGTTGTCTGAGGCAGCTAGCAAGTTAGGCCTTTGTTAGCAAAGCTGATAACATCAGAACCAGATTGAGCTGCAGCATGTTTGGGGGTTAGCGTCAGCAACATTTTCATTCTGAAACAATTCAATTTTAATTGCAGGGAGAAAGATATATGAAGTCCAATATATTAAGATAGCATTAATGCACTACTTTGTAATAATCCTCAGGGTAGACCAATAAAGCACAGTAAATGATACGGCTTACCCATTTTTTGTCTCTCCCTTCTTGAATTCGACACAAGTGAATGGAGACTGCACTGTATGACTGAAGGGTCTAAATGCAAAAGGCAACTTCATGTATAAGGGACATTTGTGGTAGCATGGCAACATGCCGCTATTAAATTCAATCAGTTCCTTTTTGTGAGGAGATGAAAGATGAAACCGGCACAGCAAACAGTGGAAACAGTGGGAAAGGTTGGCGTATTAAACTCCCCTAGTTTATGAAATATTCCCAGAGCTGCTCAATTTCTTCTCCGCAAACATATGAACTCACACCGAATGAAACGTACATAGAGACTATAGTGTCTTTCACAGACATACGGTGAGCTCTCCAGTGAAGCCTGATACAAATGAAAGGTTTTCAGGTTCTTAATCACTGGTATCACTGTATATTAAAGCTCCTGTTGAATCAAATCTTGCACCAGCCTTCCATTTTGGATCCACAGAATATTTTCAATAAACAGTTCATCTTGAATAAAATTCCTACCAATACCCCAGATATCTGCAGATATTGGTTCTGATGATGGGAAGCCTAGCTGTTAGTGCAGCAGGTGTCTTCTATCTCCCTGGCCTCAGCCACTCAGCTAAACAGCTCATTGAAAACTAATGAGGCCTGTAACCACATAGTCTATCTGTCATCCATGCTCATGCACTCTGATCCAGTCAAACACTCTGGTAGCACAATGCAGCGATCGGGTAACAAAGGAAGAATGCCCACTCTTCCTGGGGTCAAACCACATCATATAACATGATATGATAACACCAGTACCTCACCAGACAATTACATTGCAAACAAATTCCAATATATTAATAGAAAAGTTTAGCGCAATGTCATAAATACCTAACTATGCCACCGAGTTGGAGAATTTGAGCCCCAGGAGTCTGACATGGCTCAGTCAGAAGTGACCAGCTGGGAACCCTTGTGGCCCATATACATTAGCATGACCTAATCAAAAAAGATTACTTTGTTTAACCAGCCAGCTTATTCCCCAAAATGAAAACTCTGACTCCAAACAAAACCAAATTGTATGCTCTCATGGCAACTGTTCTAAATGTAACTTTATTCCAACTTACGAGCAATTACTTTGCCAACTTACAGGAACACATCTTTAAATGAAGTACTGTTACAGAAATGTCCTTCGGGTAATGGTGTTGCTAGAGGTCGCCGCCAACCCGACACGGCAGTTTGTTTCTGCTTGTGACCCCCCCCTCCCCCCCACACACACCACTTCCCTCACGCTTCTATTCATGTTCCTAAAAAGACCACCAGGGTCAATGTGCTCTGTGTCTTTGTGTCTCTCTGCGTTACACTGGTTGGACGTCCTAGTAAGCTTACTTGAAGGCAACCAGATTGGTGTCCTTCTCTCTCTGACAGTCCATTAAGGATGATATTTGTACTGTAAGGCTTCTGGTTAGGATATGTATATACAGTCACAGTGGGGAAAATGTCATCAATGTCCTTGTTTATGGCGGTAGTGACTGCTGTGGTTTCGTATATATCAGATTCACCAACTGTTTCACCTGACCACTTCCTTGTTGAGGGCATCTCCTTTACTTCCTGTTTTTGGTTTTGGTTGTAGGCAGGAAATACTATGCAAATGTCTTGTGCCAAATGACTGTCACAACTCCCGGGAGTCAGGACAGAGGTAGGATCCAAAAGCAGATACAGACACAGGGGTAAAAAGGACAATGACAATGTTTATTGTAGTAGTCTGAGATGACAGTGGAGATACGTAAGAAATACGTAGACGGGTATGAGTGTATTGTTGGAGGGTGAATAGTAGGTAGCAGTGGTACGAAGTCCGGGAGGCAAGAATGGTCAGAGGGTCAGGCAGGGTTTGGTCAACAGAGCGGGGAGTCAGTCCAGGCGAAAGTCGATAACAAGAAGGCAGATAGGTGATCCAGGTAGTTGGGAGGGAGGTGCAGGACGGGTCTCGGAACAAGGGTCAGGAAACGAACGGAAAAAACACAGTGAGCAGAAGATAACAAAAACAGGATACTCTGGGAATTCGGATAGCTTGTTTAATTAGGTAGAGAACACTGTAATAATTACGTGGCTGTACAATAATAAATCCGGCAGGGACTGAAAGCAGACCTCTCCCATTTATAGGGACAGTGGCAATCAGCCCCCCCAGGTGTGTAGACTGGTGCAGGTGCTCAGGATCAGTGGTGATTACGGGTGCTCCGGTGCAGGGGTGCCTTCAGGGAGTGCCGGGAACAAGGAGACTGGTACTCGGGGAGATGTAACGACAGACAAACATAGAAACAAACAAAACGCACACATAAGGAACCAGAGGCAGGGAGAGACACAAAAGGAAAGGGAAAAACACACCCCGAAGGGCTCAGGAGGGCTGAGTCCTGACAATGACAACATCATTTAAGCTATTTATCTGGGCAATAAGTGTGTATTTGCTTATAAAAGCACCATATATCATTAGAATACGTACACATACGCATACAAACATGACCAAATATGTGTTGGTGTTTGGTCCAGTGACCTGGACCAGTGCCTGTGACAGGTGCACTGCATTGGGACTTCTCTTTCAGCAAAACCTCTCCCCTCCACATTTCCATACCTTCCTGTCAGACATTCCTGAGAAAAAAGTAAAGCAACTTTCTTGGTAGGTAATTAATATCTTGAGAGATGGCTAGATACCTTACAACATATCAATTGCCTTTTTGACAACATATGGACTTCCTTCCAAATGTTATTATATTCACATCTATCTGTTTTCATTATAAATATATATATATATATATATATATATATATATATATATATATATATATATATATATATATATATATATACACACACTCACCTAAAGGATTATTAGGAACACCTGTTCAATTTCTCATTTATGCAATTATCGAATCAACCAATCACATGGCAGTTGCTTCAATGCATTTAGGGGTGTGGTTCTGGTCAAGACAATCTCCTGAACTCCAAACTGAATGTCAGAATGGGAAAGAAAGGTGATTTAAGCAATTTTGGGCGTGGCATGGTTGTTGGTGCCAGACGGGCCGGTCTGAGTATTTCACAATCTGCTCAGTTACTGGGATTTTCACGCACAACCATTTCTAGGGTTTACAAAGAATGGTGTGAAAAGGGAAAAACATCCAGTATGCAGCAGTCCTGTGGGCGAAAATGCCTTGTTGATGCTAGAGGTCAGAGGAGAATGGGCCGACTGATTCAAGCTGATAGAAGAGCAACTTTGACTGAAATAACATCTCGTTACAGCCGAGGTATGCAGCAAAGGATAATGCACCATGTCACAAAGCTCGAATCATTTCAAATTGGTTTCTTGAACATGACAATGAGTTCACTGTACTGAAATGGCCCCCACAGTCACCAGATCTCAACCCAATAGAGCATCTTTGGGATGTGATGGAACGGGAGCTTCGTACCCTGGATGTGCATCCCACAAATCTCCATCAACTGCAATATGCTATCCTATCAATATGGGCCAACATTTCTAAAGAATGCTTTCAGCACCTTGTTGAATCAATGCCACGTAGAATTAAGGCAGTTCTGAAGGCGAAAGGGGGTCAAACACAGTATTAGTATGATGTTTCTAATAATCCTTTAGGTGAGTGTATATACATATATA
This sequence comes from Esox lucius, assembly GCF_011004845.1. Taxonomy (NCBI): domain Eukaryota; kingdom Metazoa; phylum Chordata; class Actinopteri; order Esociformes; family Esocidae; genus Esox; species Esox lucius. The sequence goes on along the minus strand of NC_047585.1, from coordinate 35,794,703 downwards.
TCTATACATATATATCTATATATATATATCTATCTATCTATATATATATATATATATATATATAGTGGTTGAAAGCGAATAAACATTGATTGGCCAAATAAATAGCTTCAACACAATTTAACAGTTTTCTTAGGAGGCCAACGAATTTGCACAGTACTATAGCTCATCGAGTGTAGTCTTGGTGCTTACTATTGGGTGCACTCAGTTGAGTCAGCCGTTTCCAAGCTCACAGGAAAAGAAGTGCCGCTCCATATTGTTGATTAAAACATTATATTACAGTAATGTGGCTGGGTTACACTCATAGTAGGCATTTATATGGTTTTAATGAGGTAACCAAAACTAGGGTTCAGCGGTAAAGACGGCAAGTTTGAAAACCACTACTAACCGTATTCGCAGTCAAGCCAAACTACTCTCATGGCAGTTCAAGACAAAAATGTGGAACATAAATGTCCTGCTTCGACCATATCCGCAACAAATGGGGTCTGTTGTTTTTTTGGCAGACTTACCAATACGATTTTTTTGCTGATTCAGCCCCATGTTTTAGCCACTAGTATTCATTCAACCTGGAGCCCCCATTGTTCCAGTTCAAACTTCATATGCTAGGTCAACTGGCTGATGTAGCAGAGTGATCAATTTACACAAGGTCAACAAGGTCGACAGGAAACACATGTTGGACTCTGTGATTGAAAGCATGATGTCCTTGTACACCCGCGTCCCACTCTCAGTGTTATAGTGATTGCTGAGTAGATCTCTATCCCTTCTTTCTTAGCAGAGCGTGACCCTCTTGAGTGAATTCACATCTCTCTTAGGTTTAAAGCGTGATTGGAAAGGATTTCATTCTGCTTTTCTGTGTCTGATCCACATACAAATTGTAAAATGTCAGAGTGAAAGCAAAATTCTACAAATCTTCCCAAAACAAAGTTGGGATAGAAATATGCCAGGCAGCATATCATTACAAATGCCTCTTCTTTTTTCACATCATCAAAACCATCATCTTTCTCACCCCCTTCTTCTGCTATTTGTTTGTCCACATTTCCAAAGCAGACCTCTCGACTGCCTTCCTCCCGGGACAGCTGACATGTACTCCTATTCACCCCTCAGAGGCATCCAGGCGAATAATTGACATAATCTTTGTTTTGGCCAGAGGATCTGACACTAGGAACCAGGCAGCAGCCAAAGGTGAAGTCACAATACTAGAAACCGTGCAAGGAAAATGTAACTTAATACATACCCTATAGTATTGGTTTTCATTTTGGACATTTTCTGTTACTTTGTTGACAGAAACAGAGTTGATAGCATTGATCAATGTTGCAATGTTTAAATCCGATATGGATTAAAATATTAAAAAATTTAAGCTGACACTAACCTCATAGTTATATAATTTGCTGTAATTCAAAGAGTAAAATAATACTGTGACTATCCAAATATTTTTTGAGGAAACTGTAAAACATAAGCAGACTGTTCTGTGCAGAGGAAACCATGTTATGTTGCACTGATAAACCAAGAGCATTGAAGTCTGCTGGATAACAGTGGAGATTCATTGTTGTGATTGATGATATTTTTTTATTCCATTTTTGGTCAAATAAAGAAATCTATCATTGTTATCAGAACATATCATTAAGGCAATTTAATTTAAATGTATAGTATGTTGCAAAACATCTAGTATGGTTCACAGCTATTGTGTGGGTTAAACAAAACAGTTTCTGTTGGTAATAAAGTCATATCAAATTAATTTCATATGAATAATAAAGTAATAACATGTAATAGCTGTCAAAATTATTCATACATTAAATATTATATGTGTAGACCGAGGATTTCTGTCTCATTTTTGCTTACATAATATATACTGGCACTGTTTAAAATATGATCAAATATACACATTGTTGAGAGATTTAAAGCACCTCCAAATAGCCATCATTTTCCATAACGTAGGCCGAACGAATTATGGTTGTACAAGGACCTCCCCTCTATATTCTGACGCCTCTTGATTTGTGGGTGGGTCATGTCTCGGTACCACCACCACAAACCTCTTGGTAGCTCTGCCCTTACTTGTACATTGTCTATGTCATTGGCTAAAAGATCAGGAAGTTTGTCAATGGATGGTCCCTCTGTTGATGAACTGGATAAATCTCTCAGGACATTTAGCACTGTGTCGTTTGGTCTCTCCCCTGTGGAAACAAAGATTGTACTGTTCTGTAAATCCAACTGTAACTGTTATCACAGTTAAAACTCAAGCCTAGGTTAGTAACTCTTAATGTTTATGTAAATTAAGGAAAAATCAAAACAAATGTTTTGGTAAAATGCAGTAGTTTTATATTGAAATGAAGTAGCTCTCATCAAAAACATAAACTTCATCTTGAAACCGCAGACAATGTCATCTTAGGGGATATATTTAGATAACTTTGAATGTACACGTGTATAGTACCTTCAGTGTAGTAGGGGTATCTGAGCATGCTAGCTGGAAAGGCCTTTGTTAGCGAACCAGCTAACATCAGAACCAGAGTGAGCTGCAGCATGTTTGTTCGTTAGCGTCAGCGACTGTGCTAGCCTGAAACCCACCGTCCTGCTAACTTTGTCTGTAAGGAAACACATTTATGACGTCCAGTACATTAAGACAGGACTAATAGACAACATCATACTGTAATAGTCCTTAGGTTAAACAAAGTTATATACTCAAAATAAAGCACAGTAAATGATATGGCTTAAACATACCATGTCCTTCCCTTCTTGAATTCAACATATATTATGAGAATGGAGACTGTACTGTATGACTGAAGGGTCTGAATGTAAAAGGCAACTTAAAGTATAAGGGACCTTTGTGGTTGCTGGGCAACTTGCCAGCTGGACCTCAGTGTAAACTCCTATCACTTCCACTTTGTGAGGAGATGACAGATGAAACAGCACATGAACACATCATAGGAAATACAGAGGGAAAGTTTGGGGTATTAAACTCCTTTAGCTGACTTAAATCTCCAATATGGAATTACTTCTCCTTTTCCTCCCCACAAAAACATGAACTCTCTCTGTCAGACACACACAAGGATAATCAAACACATGCACACTTGTAAGCTTGCGTGCACCCACACGCTCACACTCCTGCACAGAAACTTCAAAGAGGAGAATCAAAGGGCTGTGACATCATCAACTACCCACTGCTTAAACTATTTGGATGTACATTCAATTCAAGTCGCCTGTTTGCTCTCTGCTAAGTCCAAATACATCTGCTATGTCCAAATGCATATCTGTGTGCCGATGATGAAGTACACCATTTTAGAAATATATTAAGTGAGCACAGGACATTTTATTGGCTAATGATATTTCTTGATTTATTTTGTACAGTGAAGTGGAAGGAAAAGATTAGGCACAACAAATAGTGAAGAATTCCAGTGAAGACTTCGGAGGTACACAGAATATTTTCAGTAGCCAGATAATTGTTTTAACACCTTATTCTTGACCATAGTATTCCCTTCTTATAGCCCAAATATCTCCAGATGTTAATTTCAATGGAGGGGAAGCGTAAAGGTTTGTCCAGCAGGTGTTTCCTCTCTGAGACATATACAGTAGCTCTGATTAAAGTGTCCACTTGTTCAGTGAGGTTCTGGCCTCAGCTAATGGGCCATGGCTTGTTCTTCTGGCTTTTTAATACATACAGGTCCAGGTAACACATACAATTGTTTGAAGATGTATTTTGATACAGAGTTTTAGGACGTATGTAGCTTTTTTAAAACAATATATGGGAAGTGATTTGGTATGACAATGACAATTATTTACTCATTTTCTTATTTAATCCAAAAGACAGGGGGAAAGTATTGATTTAAAATTATTTTATTGTTTGGGATTTTCCCACAGCATACTGTGCCAGTGTAGATCAGCCTGTGGGTGATCTAAAGCAAAACTAACACCACCTCCTCCACTGAATATTTGTTGTAGCTCTAACTGGTCATTTTTAAGAAATGTCTTTCTAAGTGCTCTTGATGAGTATGATTTTACACTGACTCCATATCTTAGCTTTCAGTGGATAGCATGGCTTGTGGGCATCTTACAGCAGAACTACACAAATCCACATGTTCGACAGACTCTACTGATTCTAATGGAGTTTGCAGCTCCAACTATTTTGTCATGGTGATTGTCTGTGACAAGACAACCACTACTGACAACTCTGGACAGATTTGTGTTAATATAAGGCTCTGTGTGAAAATGCCAATGACAGGTATGTTCCCCAGGCTCCCATTTAGATTGATGCATACCATGCATTTGTGTCACAAACGGTTCGATATTTACAGACATCTTGGTGGTGTCTATCTCCTTAGGGCACCCCACCTCTGCAAAAAGACTGCTAATGACGCATTCTGGTAATGCGTTCACTTTAATGGTTCATATCACCTGGTTTGCAAGATTCTGTTGAACACGGTCAAAGATGGTGCATTTAGCACAAACACAAAGGGAATCATGTCACACATAATGACACAAGCATATTCAATCACGCCAATGTGATTATAGAGGCCTGGAACCAAAAAGATTCGGCCGTCCGTGCTCTGCTCCAGTAAAACACATGGATCCACTAATACAGCATGGATAAAAAACTTGCTGACTCCTCAGAGTAGAGGTCATATAAGATTGCCTGAACCAATAAGGGTTTAGCTTCACCACTTTTATGGTGCAAAAGAGACACACAGCCACTACATTCACTATGACATGGAGAACATTCAACATGTGACAAGGCACCCAGGCACAGTACATGGGGTGAATAAAGACAACAATGTATGTCCATGGCAAAATAACATGGGCTTACCTGTGTCGCCGAGTAGGAAAGCTATGTGGACCACGCCGACCGTGTGGCCTTCACAACCCAACCCAAGAGGGCTTTTGTAGGGTCACTCTGCCTGCGTCATCTTCCCTGTGGTGTAACCTGGTGTGGTCCCCCCCCCCCCCACCCCCGCATCTATATTTCTCCTTTCATCACCTTCATCCGTTGGAGTCTCAGTTTTTTGATTGCTGACATTCCTTAGAAATGAATCCCTTGAATAATGAATTGGCCCCAGTGAAGGTTTTATTTCTACCTATTCGGTACACAATGTAGTGTAATTGAGTTTTATGTCAAGATCATCTGGATGCTAAACAAAATAATGGAAAATGGCAAAGGAAATTTTTTTGATGAATATGAAACCTAGCAGTAATATACTACTAATAATAGTCACTCTATTTAAATAGCACAATAGGGGTCTGAATGTTGCAAACTTCCCCTGCAGTTGCTAGTCCGTTCCCCTTCCCCCCAAAATGAGTGGAAAAAGTAATGCACTAGTGACATTCTGAGTAATTGATGACATCTGTGTCTATTAATAAATGTTACACTGATACCAACAACAACTTTGTTTCAGTTTGAAAGAAGTAGATGATCTCCAAAATGAAACATATAACTTGTAAATGAAAAACATTTTAATATAAATACAATAGTGGAATGGCAGCCACTTATAGCAAACACATTTTCCCTGATTTCATTGTTTCATGTTAATATTTTAACAAGAAGAGTGACGATCTGTTCATGTTGATGAGGTAGCCTCTGTCAGTCTCATGTTGTAGCCCACTTCTCTTCTTATTCATTTCTTATATTCTTCCTCTCATAAGTTTCTGTTTTATCTTTTTCAATATAATATCTCTCTCCCTCTACCCTTTTCCTCACAGAATTACCACTTTCTAGGAAGTTGTCGTGTAATTAGGTTAGGAATGAGACGTTTCTCTTTCCTCAGACCATAGAGGACATGTTTCCCTGAAAGACAAAAAAAAGTAAAGTAGAGAAAAAGAAACAGGACAACGTTGTAGTCTTTCATCAAGCAGTGCTATTGGGCGACAACAGAATCCCACAGAGTGGTTCTGAAAGTGGTATGTCCGGTTAAAACATCTGGGGTGTCTATTCAAACGCCAAGAAGCATTGGAAAACATATTCATTGTTTTTCTGAGCTTTTTGCAACACTCCTATTTTTACTGAAGGAAGATTTTATTTTGCTTTTTTTTAACCTGCTAATTGCAATGTATTTGTATGTGTATAAAACGTTATCAATCTGGATTAGTCACAGTTTTGTTACTCTCACCACATTGAAATAGGGGATATTCATCAATGATGAAAGGAATCCAAACACCACAGGAAAGAAGGACCTAGGGTTAGAAAAACGATTCTGAAGTTATTGTCACAACATAGCAATCCTGTCCCATGGTTTAAGAAATAAAGGACTTCAAACCTTTTTCCCCTAGACAACTGTGCTTTCACATAATGAATGTAATCGCGTCTTCTCTTAGAAACCACAAGAAGATGTAAAACATCTAAGTTGTCAGGGATTGAGGCTTTCTCGTGTGCTTTGGCCACAGGCAAATATTTGTCTTAGAAAGTGGCCCGTGGTGGGGTCCTGGCTGCCAGCTTTCAATGACCAGTCTTTCACATTAGGTAGTTGGATAAGGATGTGATATAAAGGCATGTGGTAGGGGTGTTTGTGTTATAGCAAACTGGGCATGACAGTGGTTCCCAGCAGTGTTAAATGGAATCCCTCCTTTCCTTGGTCTCTTTTACATTGAAGATGAACATTATCGAAAGGACTGGGAAAGTGGATACCGCTTTTCCTTTTAACTTTCATCATGAAAGACGAGAAAAAAAAAGGAGAGGCAGGCTTTTTGAAGTCACTAGTTTAAAAGCACAAGTTCCACAAGTGAAATCTGACATCCGTCCAGGTCACCAGGACGTTGAGAATCGCCTTAAAAACTGCCCACCAGGAAACGCCATGAGCACTGTTGCCATCCAGGCGGGTTGCTAGGGCATTGTAGTGGATGGGCAGACAGGCAGAAATGCTACAAGTTCACTTTTCAAAGTGTGCTGTTTTTTTAACTCACCTGAATAGGAGGACAAAGCCATAGCTCTCAACAGCCATTCCGATAACTGGCCAGCGGAACAGCACCAACGCAATGCCCCCCAGAAAGAACGTGGAGCCTCTGAGCTTTTGTTTCTGGAAAAAGAAGCTGGCCGTCCTCCTCAGGCCGATTATAATTGCCAGGCCTGCCAGAAACAGGACCTGAGGGAAAGAACAACTAGGCAAAACTGTTTTCCTCCCTGCCCTGCTATCACTGTCAGTATCTCGGCCCGTTAGAGTTCCATGCTGGTCAGAACAGATATCTCCAGTACAGTGCAGATGTGTATTCATTCCAAAACATTAGAGAGTTACAGTTATTTCAGTGTTTTGTGTTCAAATGTTTTGAACAGACACTGCATGGGGGTCAGAGGGCAACACAGTGTCAGTGTCTGATAAAGATTATTACTCACATTCCCGAACGCCAGCAAGACAGAATCAAAGTACAGAAGCACACCAAAGAGCAGGAAGAAAAGGCCAAAGCTTGTGAGACCAACACCAATCTCTGGAAAAAAAATCATGCAATGAGACATCACACAATCTTTAGACCAATCATTCTGTCATTCAGACTCCAAAGAACAAACGCACCGTATCCAAGCGGACAAAATGACTCAAGCACTGTTTGAACTACAATAAATGTCAAATGTCTGGTTGACATGAATCACATGTTATTTCACTAAAGTCTCACTGAGTTGTGTTGAAATAAAAGACTGATTGTATAGAAGGCTTTCATGCTCCGCTTACTTTGAGTCTCTGTGATTGAAACCATGATGTCCTCACTCGTCTTTCCTTGAAATTTCTCTCCTTCACTCTCCCACTCTCTCTCTCTCGACTTCTCTTTGCGATTGGTGTGCAGACCTGTGGACCTTTCTCTGCTGTGACCATTGAACTATGATGTCACAGTCCTACCTGATGGGTGAACATTAACTAGAATATGAAATCACGCTCAGTAATTAGTTCTTTAGTCATTTAACACTACTTGGATTTCTATTATTTCCTGTTTATCAGTTGGTTTGATTCCCAACAACAACCTTATTAAAACCTGGTCCTTGTGTGCATCCTGTTCAATCAGTGTTTTTTTTTTATTCCCATAGTTTGAATACAGGAGTTCTCTGAACATGTTTGAATCAACATTGTTTGAACTCAATTTCCCAATGAATTCTGAGGTCGAATTTATGTTTTAAACACATTTTGATTTACAAAAACCCTCATATGTGTAATATTTTCATATATTTTCAACCAGCCTAGAAAAAATTATAGCTTTTAAAAAAAATTAACACAAAGGAGACATTTCAACCACATGATTAGGCCATCTTCTTAATCATTGAAATTGTTTTTCAAAATGTCAGAACAAATCTTATATAAAAGTCTCTGGTTCAAGTTTTTCACCCTGGCAGCAAAAAAATCTTGTTTTCAAAAAAGTTGGGATGCTGTGTAAAATGTAAAGAAAAACTAAACACAATTCGCTTACGCAGTCCGGCAAAAACTGAGACGGGGCAACAGAAAAGTTGTTTAATGCTAAAAAAGATCTCACCACTAATTATGTTAATTAGCAACAGGTCAGTAACATGATTGGGTATAAAAAGAGCTTACTAGAGATAATGAGTTGTTCAGAGGTAAAGATGGCCGGCTTCACGACTCTACACTTTCAAAAAACATTGTCTGTGAACACAGTACATCGCTGCATCCACAACTGCAAGTTAAAACTCTACCATGTAAAGAAGTAAACCAGATATAATTACATCCAAAAACACTGCCGCCTTCTCTGGGCCCAAGCTCATTTAGGATGGACTGAGGTGGAGTGGAAAACTTTCCTGTGGTCTGACAAATAAAGATTTAAAATCAATTATGCTAAATATGAGAGGGACTACTGGCTTGTTATCAGTGCACAGTTCAAAAGCCAACATCAATGATGGTATGGGGGTGCATTAGGGCACATGGCATGGGTGACTTGTACAGCTGTGAAGGCACCATAAATGTTGAACAATATATACACATTTTGAAGAAACATTTGCTGACACAAAAAATTTAACCTGTGAGATCACATTGAGATTTTCCCTGCTTTTATAAGTGTGCCCTGGCTAATATGGCAGCACACACTACATAATTTACACAATATGAAATATATGTTGAAACATACTGTATGTGCATACTGTATTACAGCTCAAACAAGCTGGTTTAAAAACTTCTGGAATTTGAGTGAAACAACTTCTCAATCTGTGGTTTCAAATAAACCTTATCAAGTCTAAGAAATTGAGACCAGACAGAATTGTAAATAAACATTTGAAAAATGAATTTAAATAAAAACTATTATAACATTCCAAAACTATAATAACCTTGTGAGTACTACTATGTCCTGTCTAGTGAATGAGTGACATATCCTAAATATATCCAAATGGCAGTGGAACTTTACTTTATAGGTCAAAATCAATGATACTATTGTTTCTTTTCAACCTAAGGAAAAACAGGAAATTAGAATACAATGCTACATTTTCAAACTTTGGTTGATTTCAAAATGAATCTTCTGAATTATTTGTTGTTCTTGATTGATAAGATGGTCTTAGTGAAATTTGGGCCAGTTGATTTCCAACATAACATAAGTCATATTTAATTGCTATCACATACAATGCACATGATACTGTAAGCCCAATTTTGCAAATCAGTGAATACAACTTCCAGAAGACACAAAACCCAGTTGATAAAATCATGTCAAATCAAATCAAAATGTTTGGTCACAGCTGATACCAACTGCTCCCTCGTCAGCCTCTTTGGGACATTTGGAAAACGACTTGGCACAACTGTTCAATCATTCCTTAGTCATACTGTCCTATTTTCAAAATGTCAGAACAAATCTTATATAAAAGTCTCTGGTTCAAGTTTTTCACCCTGGCAGCAAAAAAATCTTGTTTTCAAAAAAGTTATCACATACAATGCACATGATACTGTAAGCCCAATTTTGCAAATCAGTGAATACAACTTCCAGAAGACACAAAACCCAGTTGATAAAATCATGTCAAATCAAATCAAAATGTTTGGTCACAGCTGATACCAACTGCTCCCTCGTCAGCCTCTTTGGGACATTTGGAAAACGACTTGGCACAACTGTTCAATCATTCCTTAGTCATACTGTCCTATCAATTGCCTGACGTGGGGCACAGGGAATGGACAAAAGAGCACAAATTTTGGGCCCTGGTGTGAGTTTTAAGCAAATAGAAGTGGAACTGGAGGAGACGTGGTAGAATTAATATCAAAGGACAGACCACTTTGCTGTGGAGGGGTCTTCGTATCTGGGGTGGCATCCCAGTGGGGGGTTTGGGAGGAATGGGCTTGGGTGGTCGTTCATTCAGCAGCTTCTCCACACTGTTTCACTCTCTTTTTTCCCTGACTCCCACATCTTTGGGGTCAAGCCAACGTGACGGCAGAAAGGCTTGTAGTTGCTCTTTGATTATCTGGAGCCAACTCTTCCTCCTCTCCAGCTGCATGATCTTCTCCGAGGGCATCTTCTTTATAGGCTTATTTTTGGGCTATTTTCACAAGTGGTTTCTCAGGGGCCCTTAAATCCTTTCGCAGTTGAGGTCCCGATAAGATATAGCTGAGCAGGCATGGGGCGGGCGTGGGGCTGGCTTGGGGCATGTTTCCATTATTTGTATACAGCCTCATAATTTGCAGCTCATCGGGAAATGTTAAAATAAAGTATTTCGGGATATTCAGGCTCTTGATGTATATTAATTCCGCACGTTGTATCTAGAACTTGATTGGATTCCACTTGTGGCTAATTCAAAATACATAGCTGACTACAGTATAATGTCCCACACGTCATTGTGCATGTCAGATTAAAAACCAAACCATGAAGTCCAAGGAACTCTCTGTAGACCTCTAAGATAGAATTGCATTGAGGCCTAGATCTGGGGAAGGTTAAATAAAAATGCTAAAGCAGTAAAAGTCCAGAGTAGCACATTAGGCTCCATTGAGCCCATCTGCAATCTAAATACTTTGGTGGAGCCATTAGATGAAGTAAAATAATACAAATTAAGATATTGTATAAGTAAAATAAATCTGACATACTGTAGCTTTCCCATTTGAACTTAAATGGTTAAATGTTGAGAATTCAACAAAATCCTGTCCCACTTTTGAGTGGTGAGTAAGGTTTCGACCAGCAACAACCAGGCTGTGCACACAGGCCCTTTACTGTAGTGGCACCCGGCCAAGGCCATAGATGTCAAACCTATCTCAGCTTTTTGAAACTGTATAGCTTTCACTATATGTGTATACCTTCTTTGATTGCAATAAATACAATTGATGTCATGTCATGTATAACAGATTGAATGTAATTACAGTTTACATTAAATGTTTATTGCAGTGTAAATATTTCTGGGAAGCGCATACTGACAAAATATTTAATGTTTACTGTGGCTCATGCTGGAAGATTGTGTTAACATAAACTTTATGTGAATTGGAACTAAAGAAGGAAGTAAGTAACGCAAAATAGACAGCCCATAAAACCTTCACCCTCAGCCCCTAAACCCTACACCCTCAGCCCCTAAACCCTGCAACCTCAGCCCCTAAAACTGCACCCTCAGCCCATAAACCCTGCACCCTCAGCCCCTAAACCCTACACCCTCAGCCCCTAAACCCTACACCCTCAGCCCCTAACCCTGCACCCATATCATCACATCCCAAGCAATGGAGAGAGAGACTTTTACCTCGCTGCTGAGTTACATAACTAGCTACAGAACCTAATAAATATGAGGTTTGAGTCTGACACAGAAATGTTCTTGTGCTCATTTGACACTTCACAACCACCAGGCATTTGACAAATGACAGTTTGCATTGAAAGGTGAGTGATATGAAGCCAGCAAGTGAGCAAAGTGGTTCACTCATCCTCTAGAGCTAAAATAAGGGCCAAAGGGGCAAATTTTATAAATGTAAGATGTCATTCTAAACTGCATCCAGTTTTGAGGGTGATTCCTTTGAGATAAGTATATTTATTACAATTTAAATAGTATACCACTTTAACACTATTTAGTGTAGTACAGTACTTAAGTAACTCATAGGGTTTCAAAATAATACACGGTGTTATACTTGTTTTTTTACTAGGGTTTTCTCAGACTATTGGATTGTTCTTGGAAGTGTTGTAACCTTTTCAATAAAGCTAAATACTCCACCCCGTCTTGGTAGGGAAACAAGATACCCAGCATCATGTGTATACTGGACATTGTACAAACCCTAGGAGTGTCAGTTTAACCCTGACACTCCCTAACTTTGAGTTATGAAGCAGGCCACAGGTGGTTGTGGTTTCCTTACAGAGGACAATATTGGCAAAGCAGCGGGACTGTGTCGATGCACAACAAGTAGCCTACCTTATCCAACTCGGCTGGAGAGAATCTGAAGGAAAAAAAATGTGCATTCATCTGTGAGAGAGAGTTCTAGTAAAATGATTTTAGAGGTAATTGTGGTGTTTTAATATAGCGCCATCTAGAGGAACCCTGATACACCAAAAAGAGTTAGGACAAATATTCTATACGTTAGCAAGACAAAAGGTCTACAACGACAATGACATTGTCGTTGTACTGATTGCTTACTAAAAATAGTACTGATTGCTTACTACAAAGCTAGCATACTCCCTTCGATCTTATATTAGGTTCTGAATCTCTACCACTAACAATAAAATGAAGAACAAACATAGACAATAGCGTTAGCTTACATTAACCAAAATGTCATTTATTAGGGGTTGTGAAGAACTTTCCTATGAAGTGTAGTAGCACTGACCATTGCACAGCATTCTCAATGAGTGCTCTGAAGGATTTCCATGTCAATGACCATGGACCTCTAACCCAACTTGTTGATCATATGTCTGACAAATGTATCCTAAATGCAGAAAATAAGGTTTTAAAGGAATACTGACAGTCAAAGGACAGTTGAAGTCTGCATGATATCTTCAGGTTTATTTATCCAGACACACATACGATAGAATTGAACAAAGTCCTAATGATATAGGTAATAGAGTCCTTATGATATTCTCAGTAAATGTCTATTAATATAACAGACAGAAAGGTGAGTAAACAATCTCAGTAGTATGATTAATTTGGCAGTGATACTCCACACCCATAACAAGATCAAAGCAACAGTAACAACATCTGTGAATACGATTACCATTTTCTTAGAAAGTATGGCAGAGATATTTTGAAAGTATGTTAAAAGAAACACATAGTGTATATATATATGTGTAAACATTCACTTTATTGCAAGAAGGTTTTCCTAAAGCGAGCATATGATTTACAACTTTTTTATTTGCATAGTTCAAGCAGTTTGTGTATTCTCTCCAAAATAGCAACACTTTGTTATTATTATGATATACATAGTTAAAATTGGAAATATGTACACTGACCAATGTGTTAAATCTCTCCATATCATTATTAGCCGTAAATGCTACATTGTTATCAAATATTAGACACACCACATTTGGCTGTTTTGTTTCTACCAACACATCTGATTCCAATTCATCCAAAATATACCTATATTTTCAAAGTCATGTTCAACCAGGGCCTTCCTAAAAGCAATAAATTAAAAAAAAAATATTTCATCAAGAATCAATTCCCGTCAATATTGTGAAAAATTCAAAACATTCCTGATTACGTTTTAAAAGTCTTACCTATCGGTTTTAACTTTGAGTCATCAAATACCCATGCGTCTAAAAAAATATGTACTGCATCTTTTTGACCTTTCCCTTTCTCAAAACAAGAAAATATATAGCTATTTCAATCAGACCCTTTTTTCTATTTATTTCTATTGATAATCTACTTTATGTATACAAATGTTTAACCCGCCATCAAACCTGTAGGCTTGAATCTAAAGAGGTCTATCTTCCTGTACAAAACCAACAGTATCACTGAGCCAGAATGACAATGAAACAGAAACAGTAGAAGGGGTGGAAGAAAACGATTTTTGAGGGGATAGTGATTGAAGACAGGCAATAGAAAGTGTTCCATTTTCACAGATGTGTCAGATCAAATCTGGAGACGCTGGCTGACAGTGATCGACGGACAGACAGGTTTTCCTTATCAACAGACAAATACAAATGCTTAGGATGGGTCAACAACCTGCGTGGAGGACACAAGGAGGAGCGGGAGGAGAAGGTGGCACATTACAATGTCTTGGAACATCCTCCAACACAGAATCTAATTCTCGTAAACCTGGCCAGGATGCTTCTATCTCTGCCTAGCAGTCTCATCTGAATCAGGTGAAACAGGTAAAAAAATAATAACAAGTCGTGTTTTGAGGTAACCCTGAAAAATGTGTTGATCAGAAGGATGAGAAATGCATTTGGCTTCCTGATACGTAGTGTGTCTGGGATGCAGGTTGATAACCCATCTTGTCACGATGTGATTCAACAGACGCCACCCTAAGGTCACTTTTCCCCCCATTGAAGTCATTCCACACACAGAACCATATAGTATAATTATATAAATGTATCTCTATATTTTTATCCACACATTCAGCTATCCATGTACCACTGAAGTCAGGTCCTATCAGTGACTAAGCAATGACTAAGAGGAGGCCAATGGCTTTAATGCTCCAGGTATATGGGCTGTACTCATATCTAGAGAAGCAGCTACAGTCTAGACAGACACACAGAGGTTAGGCCAGCCTGGGTACAGGGCTGGGAGGCCAGGTTCATTCTGCACTAGGCAGGTTCCTCATCCAGGATATAAGATTTTGAATGGAAAGGAGGGTGGCTCATTCCACCACAGCTGTACACCTGTGCCCTGCAACTATGAGGTTGGGGGAAGAAGGATGGTGTGTGTGTGTGTGTGTGTATACGTGTGTGTGTATATATGTGTGTGTGCGTACGTGTGTGTGTGTATGCGTTGAGTGTGCCACACGCAGTGTCTATGCAAGACAGCTCACCAACTAATGGTTTCTGAGGACAATGGCAGGAAGTCAAACATAAAGGATTGTATAACTGAGTTTGAGATAACGACCTAGGGGTCAAGGAGACTACATTGCTCGAATGAGGCCATATTCTTTTCTGATGCTCTTCCTACTATTTTGGTACTGTTCCACTCATATCTTTGTAGCTCTTCAACAACTTTCCATGTGCTTCCTAGTCCTTGCCTGGGACCTTTCCCTGTGATACAAAACACGTCAGCCTCTCGTTGGTTCAGTACTGCTCTCTGATTGGTTCTGTACTGCTCTCGGCACCACTAAAAACCTTCCTCTCCCCAGTCGTTTCAACTAAAGTCCAGCTCCGGCCGTCGATTCCCTGTTCATCTTACCAGCGAACTGTGCATCACGTACGATAAATGTCCCCCGGAACCGATCAGTCACGATACTCTAACATCCTCCTGGGTCTCATGTCCCTGTGATCCTTCTAACCATGGCCTCCTGGCCAAACGCTGTTCCACTGTCTGTACAGCATGGGAGAGCAGTTGTTTCTGCCCGGCCAGGGCTAAGAAGAGTAGTAGCTGACCAAGGAAGGTGCCTTCATGGCGCCCTCCTACCGGTGAGTGGGAGGTGTGGCCCTTCATTCTCTCCATCAATCATCTGTTTGGCGTGAAAATGTCCTCAGTTGGACGTCCTGCTACTTTCTGTTGGGGACTTTTTGTGGAGGTTGAATAAACAAAAGCAGTTTCTTTGGGATTTTATTTCATGTTCCAGTAGATCCTCAGAAGGATGCTCCATCAAACGTGACGGCAGCCAGAGCTTGAGCTAGAGAGGAAAAGCGGAGGCAAGACAAAAGAAAGAAAGTGAGAAAAATAGAGGGAGGAATGGATGTAGAGAAAGTGGGAATTTTGTAAAGGGAGGTACAGAGAGAGAATCGTTCATGTCCAAACACATCTGAACTCCTATAAGTATCATTTCTGAAGTACAGGGCAGCTCTTTGTATTGTGTCATAATGGCCAACCGTTCCAGGCCAGCCCGGATCAGGATGCTGAAGAATGTTGCTAAGCACAGGAGGTCCCACTGTTAATCTGGGGATTATTTTTAAATTATAGTTATTAAGGAAGAGTCAATAGATGTCACATCAAGGATTAGTGAGTCGTATCACAACATCCACCAGCCAACATACATTTTTCGGCATGGTTCGATTGTTCCATCATTTTGTGTCTGCGTTCAATTTGTGCACTTGGCTTTGAGAAATACCATTTGAGACCTTGCCAAAGATGAAAAGTAATACAGCTATGTTAAGTTGTTTTTGCCAAACCTAATGCAGGGAAAATCATCAGGAAAATGTGTGGTTTTTCAGCGATTGACCAAGAATGACAGGACCCTTTTCTGACAGAATTAATAAACGTATTAGAGGCAAAACATCTGGATAGTTTGTGGGTTTTGGGTTTTTGACCACGACTGGCAAGAACATTTTGTAAACAACTTATTATGATAATACTTGTAACCAACCAGTATCAACTCCTAAACATATAAACTCATTAGACACTCTGGTACTTGATTCTCATTTCATACATACGATGTGATTACACTTAACTGTTAAAGGTACGGGGTGCTGAATGTGATGGCCGTTAGCCTCCTAACGGGAAACAGTTATTTATCTTTACTGGGATTTATTGCTAGGAATGTGTTGAACGTAGCAGCATGGTTTCATTCAAAGCTTATTGGCACAAACTACCACCACAGTGCTCTGGTCAATGTAAATCCCTGTAAAAGGAAGGGTGTTACGGTGCTAGGGCAACGAGATGCATGCATTGGCCAAAACGCTGTAAGCTATTGGTAATAACAGATTAGTTATTCAATTATCTAAAACTGTGTTCAAGTGCAAGCTGCACAACTTAATGTCTGTGTCAGCTGTCATCACTCTTTCTAACAGCAGCATCTCTTCAGACTTGCTTCCTCCCCATGTTTTATATCAGTACAAAAGTGACAGACAGACAATCCCAAGTTTAATGGTATGCATCCAAAACATTTAAAGAGATAGGTCACTGCTGTAATTGTATAGGTCCATCTTTTTCCACACCTTAAAAGGATAACAATATCTAGGAAAAGGCCTTTTAGTGAGATACATACAATTATTTTGGTACGATGTCCGTTGAGAGCAAACTCCACTTTTTAGTAAGTAAATACATTTTGCAAAGCATATAGCAGTAAAAAGTAGCAATAAAAGAGCGATGTTAAAGATCACCTGAGGGAAAAACAGAGAGCTCGGCCCAAACCAAGGAGGTGCCGGAGAGGTCGTGAGTTAGGAGGAGGAGACGAGAGAGGGGGCGGGGTTGGTCAGGGGGTAGGTAGGTGTGGTTGGTGGGCGGGAACTCACCTTCACAGACTCACACCTTCATGATGTGGGCGGGGTCGGGGGAAGTCAGCGGAGGAGGGGGGAGTGGCCAGGCTGGTCGGGGAGGCAGGGGGACTGGGAGCACACTGGGCTGGAATGAATGGAGGCGTGAAGTGAGGATGAGCGAAACATACAGCAGCAGTCAAGAGTTTGGACACGTGTGTGTCCAACATTTTGACAGGTATTGCATAGCACAACATAAAAGTGTGAAGCAATTCTGAAGGGGAAGGGTCGAGCGAGGAACATGCATGAGGATCACTCGCAGCACGTTACAGGGGACATGGCGGCTCTGAGGAACCGAGGAAGCCAGATGCTGAGGCCCATTGTACCTGGATCTGCAAAACCTTCATCCAAACTACTACAGGCCATATCGGAAGGATGTTTTGATAATTAAGGTAATTCATTCATCAAGACTTTTTCTGGAGGAAACACCAGAGTGACGAATATACTGTGATACCACTTTGATTTGAGCTCTGTGGTGCTGGTACATAAGCAGATCTATCCAGTCGAGGGTGATTATACGTTAAAACTAGATGGTTTCATGACATTACGGTGAATAATGTCGCTGAATAATATAATGGTCATATTGGACACATCAAACCCATCCGTCTCTCCTTTGTCTCAACACCTGAAGTTGACAGGCTGAGGTTCAATACATTTTCATGAAGTCATCTGAGATTTAGTTGGTTGAGACTGTGACAGTGATGTACAGTCAGTGGTGAGGTTGTGCTGTGGTGTTGAGCAAACAGATACTACATGACTATCTGGGAAGACAAAGGAGCAGTAGGTTGGTGGTGAATACTGTGAAGGACACAGACATTTGGTATTTTGTTTTCCCCGCTGGAACTAGACATTCCACAACAGGACAATGATTATTTGCAACATGGAATGGAATAAAATCCTTTTGGAATGTCTGGTGTCAACATGGCGACTCTACATCTGAGTTCAGATCTCTGTTTTGCTCTGTAACTGAGAGGATACATTGTAATTGTTTTGGATGAGGATAAGGATGGACAAGGTTTAATAGACCTTTTCTGTTGGAGCGGATACAGATCCTTAAACAGGGATGGATGGGACCCGGGAATGATTAAATAACGGGTTGGTTCACCCATTTTTACACAGGGGCCATATATTCATTCTTTATGTGCTTGTAGTTGACGCCCAAAATAGTCATTTTAAATATACATGTTTATATATATATAGTTCGGTTTGCAACTGAAAACTTTTTATAAAATGAAGATACGTTCTTATCACACAGATTCAAGTTCCTCTCTTTCATTCTGCTTGGTTTAATATGGTTTAGTGGTGGCAGGCCAGGTGGAGGAAGTGGGTGGGGTGGTTAATCAGTGAATACACATTTGACAATGAGGTGCAACTAGGGGTTGAACTGGAATTTCAAGAATTCATGACCATGAAAGCAAAAATATTTTTCTTTCAATAAGACAGTTTGACAGTGATCACCTTCAGTCTAAACCCCAAAAAAATAATTCTGATGCTGGAGAGTTGTGCTGCAAACAGACCAAAAGTGACTGATTGGTGGAATAAATGTGTGTAATAGAAGTGAGGAAGAAAGGGGTGGGGTGGGGGGGTGGGGGTTGGGGGGGTTGCAGCAACACGTCGCCTCTCTCCGCTGGGGGACCCCGTTAGTGGCAGTGGGGCGATGGGGCTGGGTTCGGGGTGGGCAACTGTAACTGTGAGGGTGGTAACCGTGGTGACCGGGTGGTCAAGGTGGGGGCGGCAGAGGAGGCGTCCTCACCGGAGAGCAGCCGGGAGCGTCGTGAGGCCTCCGCGGCCAGGGCACAGGAGATCTCAATTCTCTTCTCCTGCTCCTGGAGCTGCGTCTCTGGGTTGCCCTGGTGATAGGAACCACCCCCCTCAGTCGGACCATCCAATAGGGGAACCACATTCTGGAGACTGGAGTGAGAGGGAGGATGGAAGAGGAGAGAGGGAGAGAGGGTGGGTGGAGGGGAGGGACGAGAGTGACGAAGAAGAGTAGGGAAAAGAGAAAAGAGAACTGTTAATACTAATACAGATGTGAAACAGAGGACCATGCTAGGAGAGAACGTGTTGAGTGTGTGTAATACAGTAGTACCGTGTGTGTAATACAGTAGCATCGTGTGTGTAAAACAGTAGTACCGTGTGTGTAATACAGTAGTACCGTGTGTGTAATACAGTAGTACCGTGTGTGTAAAACAGTAGTACCGTGTGTGTAATACAGTAGTACCGTGTGTGTAAAACAGTAGTACCGTGTGTGTAATACAGTAGTACTGTGTGTAATACAGTAGTACCATGTGTGTAAAACAGTAGCACCGTGTGTGTCATACAGTAGTACTGTGTGTGTTATACAGTAGTATTGTGTGTGTAATACAGTAGTACTGTGTGTGTAATACAGTAGCACCGTGTGTTACAAGGTAGTACCATGTGTAAGACAGTAGTCTGTACATACTTTGATTTGGCAATGAGTGTCTTAATCCTCTCTACTTTCTTCTGTTTCTCCTTCTGCTCCTCCGGGCTCAGAGGCATGTTGGGTTCCACATCCAGGTAACGCTCTGGAATCAGAACCTTGTCTGGAGCAGCCAGCTGAGGACACATCATGCCACGGTCACAGATGGGGTCTGGTCACCTACTGTTTTATTCATCAGCTGTTTACTCACTATGCAGTCAGCAGTATGATTTCTACCTTACCTCTTTACTGATGTCCAGGTCGTAGTGGTCTGGTTCCATCTGTAACCGTCTGAGGCGAGCGATTTCCTCTCTAGGGGACTCCGGCACCCCCTCGCCTCGTACAGCAGCCTCCAGGTCCTTGATGTCCACCTCGTGGGCCGTCAACCTCCGCCTCACCTGGGCAAACAGAATAATCAATCAGGATAGAAAGTGGGAAGGCTCGGCTGAGGACACGGCCAATCAGCAAGGCAGTGAGGGATAGCCAAGGGGTCTGCATAGTGTACGTATCGCTGGCTAATCCATGTACTTGCACATGCAGAGTGAAAGGAATTGCCTACCACTCTGTAGTTGGCGCCGCCCTGGCTGCCCAAGTTCAAACTGCGCCTCTTGTCCCTGACCGAGCTGCTCTGGTTCCTACGGATACGCTCGTTCTGCTCCTCAATGCTCATCTTGGACTTGACCTCTGCAGGAAACACTGCACTCTTAGGACGCTCCTAGGAGACAGGAACGACAAGGTCATGATTCCTGGTCACGCATTTAATCAGCGTCCTGCCTGTTCGGCTCCATTAAGACCTGTATGACATGCTGCCTACCCTGGAGATTCCATTTGGCACCTTGCCGTTGCGTCGGTTTATTCCTTGGTCCTCCATGGGAGACTTAGTCCTGGGTGGAACGATTCCCACTGGACAACACAGAGACAAAAAGTAGGTCAGAGGTTACAAAGGTTGCATACCAATAGCTACAAATGGCTGCTGTTACCCAAAGGACACCCCATAGGACATAGACACACAGAGGATCCATTTTATCTTTCAGTCTGTTATCATCTAGATAATTTACTTTAATAAGGTACAGACAGTCTTGAGAACTAGTAATCTAATTTAAATTTAAACTACAGTGCCTTGACAAAGTGTTCAAACCCCCTTACCAATTCTTTAATGTGACTGAATTGTAAATGGTACATTGAAACTCTGTTCTGCGCTGTTCATTATATTTTAAAACACGGTATGTGATATTGATGATATTTTATATATTTGTTAGGAAAAACAAATTTTGCAATGTAATATTTGTTAGGATTTTTTTTTTGCTAGAATATGTATTCAACCTATTTTCTATGCAAGATCCAATTTCACACAGAAGAAAGAAATTGGCCTTATATCTTCTAATAGCACGACACCTTTGATCTGTTAAAATTGCAGTCGAATTGTCTGGATCAAAATAATTTACAATTGTGCATCAGCCCAGCATATCGGAAGCTCTTCAAAACGCTGGCCTGGAATGGAGGCTGGTCCGAAAGAAGCTATAACTCTAAAGGTACCACCTAAAAGCAAAATCTTCATTCAACCAACACAAACATCCCGTAGAAAATATGTCAGGAAAGAATTGGCAAAATGTCTTTGACATCACAAAGCTGGTAGATATTTAACAAAAGACTTAAAGCAATTATTTCTGCAAAATGAGGCTCAACCAAATAGTTACATAGGGGTAAAATTCTTGCATGAAACATATTTCAGTTTTTAATTTTTGTTCGCAACATTACCCAAAATGAAATGTATGTAATCTTCTAATAACTGATTTTGAGAGTCAGAGTTAATAAAATATTGAATAAAATGACATTTTATCACACCATTTGTAATTCAGAGATACATAAGGGAATTGGTTAAAGGTTTAAATATTTTTGCAAGGCAATATATATGTTGGTGTACATTCAAATTCAATATTTTCATTAAAAAAGCAATTTGCAACCGTATTCAGTATTGACCACTACACTGACCTCCATCTTCTTGTGCGAATCACAAATTCAGCACATTTAGGAAACAGGTCACACATTAAAAAAGAGAGCTCCTTTACAGATCTAGTGACCGGAGATGCCCCTGTTATGAACAATACATATTTGTACCCACTCACCCAGTCACCTGCATTATTGTCATCTTTACTGGCTCTGCAGACCCAATGACATGCCAGAACTCCATTACCCAGGGTCCATCACGAAAACGTTGGCACGCTGTACGTTGCTTTGGATAAGATATTACTGTTGGCAGAAAACCAGATTCCACCGTACCTTTATTCATGTTGGCCTGTCGATCCTGATCAAGATCCTGAACTTCATTGTTATTGGTCCGTTCTCCCGGGGAAACACCCTGCCGGTAACTGTACTTGTGCTGCAACACAGAGCAGGAGAACAAGCAAAAACGTTAGCAGCCAATCAGCGTTAAGGCATTTACCCACCGGGAGAATGTTGGCACCAATCAGGCAGAAGCATCAGAGCCAGTTACGTCGATATGGACCTTGTGGTTATCCCGAACACAAAAGGCATTAGATAATAATTGTTAGTGTGTGTAGCAATGATGGTGTTACTCCAAGATATAGTCAGGTTCCAGAACTCAGTGACTGGCATAGATAGGACGTGCAAGATGCGCACTACCGGGCAGACACAGCACAGGAACAAGCACAATAACAACACATCCACATCACTACAGCGACTGGCAACAACAGACAACACACCTCCACTCATTACCTTACCTGCCACCCACCCTGAACTGAGCCCCTAGCATCCAAAAGCACCCAGGCTGGCCATTTATTTAATATTGTTGCTTTAAATGCTCTTTCTTTATTACAGCTCCATGCATTTTATTGAAATATATTGAATCATTTCTGTAGTTATATTATCATTAATTATTATGATTATTATTAATGGTACTAATGTCCAATGCTTCACAGAAGTCTGTAGAGGACCAAAGTCAAGTCATTAAGTAGAACAATAACTACTAGTGAAGGTGCTTTTGGAGAGCACACAAATGGAGGAAAGAGTAGAATTAGAAGAGACAGATGATAGGAAGGAAGGCGGAGTGGATGATGGGGGGACAGTGGAGAGGATGATGGGGGACGGTGGAGAGAATGATGGGGGGACGGTGGAGAGGATGATGGGGGGACAGTGGGGAGGATGATGGGGAGACGGTGGAGAGGATGATGGGGAGACGGTGGAGAGGATGATGGGGGACAATGGAGAGGATGATGGGGGGACGGTGGAGAGGATGATGGGGGACGGTGGAGAGGATGATGGGGGACAGTGAAAAGGATGATTGGGGGACGGTGGAGAGGATGATGGGGGGACGGTGGAGAGGATGATGGGGGGACGGTGGAGAGGATGATGGGGGGACGGTGGAGAGGATGATGGGGGGACGGTGGAGAGGATGATGGGGGACGGTGGAGCAGATGATGGGGCGACGCTGGAATGGATAACAGGAGTATGATTGATGACGGGGTGGTGAATGTAGTTTGTTTGTGATCTGCTGTTGAGGGTTCTGGGAGCATTTCAGGGATGGACTTGGAGTGTTTTTTATTGAATGGATTACAACCAGGGGTTCCACTTTATTTTGAAAATCTCAATATCCATCTGCTGATGTTCTACACAGAGCAATATGATCAGAAAATGGTCAATAGACAACATGTTGATAAGCAACTACTTTAGAAGAAGTAATTAAAGGGTAAGGGTTAAGGTTAGGTTCAGGATAAAGGGTTAGGATTAGTAGATAGGTATTTACAATGTAATCATAGTGAGTAAAATAATATGTAGAGCAACTACAGACACACTTTTTGGACTATCAAAATAAAGTGTTAACCAACTTGGCTTATGGTAGATGTTTCACTTAGCGACAGATCGAGGAACAGCTTACTCACCCCCTTGTCATCATGTCACCCACTAGAGGGATAACAATAAATCTGTCTCTGAATCAGTAGCTATGGGGAACATCAACCTGCTTAGGTCCGTGACAGAGGATGTGGCAGGAATGGGAAGTCCCTCCCACCCTCAAATCACCAAATACCTTTCTGCCGTGGGACTCTTCGTCGTCAAGGTAACCGTCGTCCAGGCCCAGGCTGCGTAGCCAGGCGGAGCTGTCGAAGGGCAGGGGGGGAACGGAGGGGGGGAGGGACGGGGGTGACTCCAGGGGGTAGTAGGATTTTGGAAGTGGTGGCCGGGGTGGGCCAATGTCCTAGAGCCACAAGAAGGGAGGAATAAGGAGAGGAAGACAGGGAAGGAGCAAGCGGAGGAGGAAGAGAGAGCGCTGTGCATCAAGGAGTGTGACCAAAGCCAGGCGGAGTGCAGAGCAGAAGGATCATGGGACGATTTGAGGAATGGAGCCCTGACCCCAATGGAATTCAGGGGTGAAGGGTCACAGGCGTCCAGTGAGAAGCCCGGACTGAGAGCTAGCGTGGATGCGATCACTAATTAACTAAAATCAGACCGTTAGTACTGAAACAAGCCACTGATTGCTGCTGAATAGGAAATTATAAGAGTGAAAGAAGCACCACAATTTCAGTACAGACGCTGCTATAAGCTACAATTATGCAACACAGTGATACATGGAATAATAATGCCGACAACATAGGCTTCTATTCTCTGAGGTTGAAGACTACAATTCTGATGTGAGCGTAAAGTATGAGCTCCATTCCGAACAGAAAGAGAGGAAGTTGGTTGATATCTGGGAAGGCAGAACACTACAGGTATACGTGGGTTTTCTAACAGGAGTATCCAATTTCAGCCAGAGAGTGCCTCAGTGTCTTCTGGACCATAGAACAAAGCTCAGTTAATCTCTAGCTCTATCATGTTCCTTGATATCAGTTGTTTTAAATAAGCACCTTAGAAGAAGACCAACAGAAACTTTGATCCAGAAGGACTGAAGTTGGGCGATGGAGGCTAAACAGGGTTATACTACAGAACCTTCTTAATAGGGTTGAGGTTTAGGTCAGGACTACACACGCCCATCCAATCATCCCTCAGGCCTACATCACTCAGCACCACGTTCCACATGGCCAAAGAAGCCATGAAGGAACTTTTAGAGAAAATATGCAGTATTTCTACTCCACCTCCCAACAGATTTTCTTCAAACTATTTATGACAAACAGTTGGCTTTGTTCACTTACTTAATTCAGTAGAAAAATACACGTGTCATGTGGTTTTTGGAGGGTTGTGTGAGCATTGGCAGGTCTTGTGAAACGATTTAACTGAGACCCTTTCAAGTTCTTATCTTATCTAAATGACTTGAAAGTGACAGTGCTACGGTCTGCTGTAGAATGCCTTTTTGTTTTTGGCCATCGATGATCCAGAATGCTTTAAATAACCTGTCATCAGCCTATCGTGTTATCTGCCTCTAACCAAATCATGGAAAACTGAATCAGGAGATACATGAAGCCTCTGTGTTGGTCATCGGAGAGAAACAAAGAGGCTGCCTGGCCGTTCAAACCAATGACACGCTCCTTAGATCCACGAAAGCAAAAGAAAAGAAGAGCTATAATTGATTCTGATTTCTCAGTAGTGAAATAGGCTACTGATGTAAATGGCTCTATATAACAATTTAACAAGATTTCAAGCCGGTTGAAAACTCCGGACTAACTTTTCCTTGTAAACATTCTTCATAGAGGGTTACTTCAATGGCTGGACCCTGACTATTTACGAGATATAGAATTATTTGTTTGTCACCCTTGAAACAATATGGGCATAGATAAACAGATCCATGACTCAATTTTCTTTTAACAGTCATTACAAATGTCATCATTAGCCACCGCTAACTAAAACTCAACGTAGGTAATTAGGGCGTGAGCATGTCAAAATTGTTAAACCAAAATCACCTGAAATTAACCATATTTTTGGTTTGCTGTTAGCTGAAAGGGATTTGGCCATGCGAAAAATGAACACACTTTGACTACCTAGGTGTGTTATGGCAGAAACCTGGAACATGGATTGCATTCCTATTGATCCACTGACTTCTTTCAGGGTGAGGAACCATCAAGCTGAATAAAAGTGCAACACTCTGCCACAGAGAACATAACACATTGTTTCAAACCACCGGCTTTAACTCGTTGCTGTTGGCACATTCAGATAGGCTGCATCCCCGTACAAAGCACCATGACGTTATAAGTGGCAGGCCAGTACACTACAGTCCGCCATGGCTATAGATGGGTCTGCCTGTACACCCTGACCCACGGCCTGTTGTTTGGATGGCTGTGTGGTGACATCGGGGCGTGGCCTGTGGGATAACCCCCGTCACTAGGATACAGCTCGTTGTTGGGGAAGGTGAGGGGGCGTGAGCGAGGACGTGGATGGGACGGCCCTTGGGACGGAGTGGCTAGGTAGTGGACCTTGTCCTCCGACTCAGGACGGAGGGCCCTGCTCCTGGGTCGCGGAGGTGGGTGGCCTGTACGGGCATCCGGGCTACAGTGGTTTCGGCAGGGAGATGAGTGCGGGGTCTCTGGGACAGACAGGTGGGTGCGCTGAGGTGGATGCCTGAGGAAGTCGGGATAGCTAGCCTGATAGGAAGGTGGGTCTGGGATAACATCTTTCCTGTAGCCAACGACTTGCGGTTTGGTTGGGGGACTGGGTGGACCTCCGGAACTGTCTTCGGGGCTGTGAGGCTCTGGATGCGTTATGTCACTATTGGATTCAGTGGCTCGGCTGGGGCCAGGGTTGGGGCTGCTCAAGTCGGTTCTGGGATCTACGCTGGATTGGGTTTCATCAGGAGTTCTACAGGTGTGCCAGCTGGCTTCAGAGATATGCATCTCTTGCTGGGTGCCTTTATTCTCTACAGGGTATTGTATGGCTTGGGCGATACTGGGAAGCGTGTGTATTTTCGAACAGGTGTTGCTGGATAAGTACAGGGCACTTGCAGGGCTGAGGGACCTGGGCCTGTTGTGTGGGAAGGAAGGGCTACAGAAGCCTTTGGTGTTTGGCTCAGGGCTGGTGCGGGTGTTAGCTTGAGTACCATGTTGGGTGATTGGCTCAGAGACGGGTCTATTCAGATCATAACCCATTTGGGTTTTTGATTCAGAGCCTGGCAGACTACTTTGGTCAGGACCCAGTTGAGTGTTAGGTTGAGGAACTGGTTGGGTTTTAGGTTGGAGACCTGGGTGGAGACCCAGACGGGTGAGTGGTTGGTGGGAGGGGGCGGTGCTTACCTCAGGACCAAGGTGTTTGGTAGGGGAGGCCTGGGAGGCGGGCACTGGGGAGAAGGGGCTGAGTGGACTGGTGAGGCTTATTGAGCTCAGGGGACTGGCAGGACTATTGGTGCTAAAGGAACCCGACGCCCCACTGGCCACTGTGGGAGAGAGAGAGGGGAAAGAGAAGAAAGAGAGAAGGGAGAGAGGGGGGAGTGAGAAAGAAAGGAGGAGTGAGAAAGAAAGGTTGGGGTATGAAGAAGAGAGGACAGATTGATAAAGAGGGAGCGGGGAGTTAGCATGTTGTTCATCAATGTAGTCATGTTGACTCATTTTTTAATTTATCATTCATCTACATCTATGTAGTTACTCTTGCTGTATTGCATTTCAGAGTGAATATGAAATAAATAGCTATGTTGAAGTGTCAGTATTGGAGGTCTGACTGACTGTTGTTGATGTTTTTCGGGGGGGGTGAATGCGTACCCCTGTGTTTGGCTGTGTCTGTGCCTCGGGAAGGGTTGCTCTTGTGGAGTCCCTCCAACACATCCTGGACTCTCCAGAACTCCTTCTGAATGTGTCTGTGGACCAACTCACTCTGACAGAGGAGAGGATACAGGGAGCAAAGACAAGGAAAGGAGAACAATGTTAGAGAAGAACAAATGAATTAAAATACTACATAATAGCTTGAAAATAAATATTTTTTGGTAAAATCCTCCATTAGATCGCGTCAGGGTATGGTGGAGAATGTACAGTTAGGTGGCTCTGGACCTTGATTCTTGGAAACACTAGGAAGTAAGGAGGACACTCAGAATCCTCAAAGCAGGATTTCTAGAAAAACTGACATATCTTCTGAAATGTGCCACGCCCACTATACCTCCTACATTATAGATGATATCATGAAAAGAATGATGATTCATTGGACATGATGGACATTTGTTTGTGTTAATCCATTATTGATGAGGGATGCAAGCGCATTTTAAATTATTGATTAAAAGAACGGTTTCAAGCCGGCCCTTAGCAAGCCCCGATTACAACTTGTTAAGTGGCTAGAAATCAGCCAAAGAACAGGCCTAGAAACTCTGGGATTAAATGAGGTCGTGAGGAGGTAAGACTACGAAATCAGCTCCATTCTACGGCTGAAGAAAACAGCCGAAGCTTTAGGGCTGTCTCAGATGATAAGGTCCTTGTGGTGTCCTGATAAAGCCAGAGTGTTTGTGTACCTGCCCGCCTGCATTCAGTTGCTCCCACAGGTCTCCATGAATAGCATTGACTTCATCTTCCAAGGCCTCAAACTCCATCCGGGTGGTAGTCAAAGACTGTGGACAGCAGGGTAGAAGACATAAACTCAGATCCTGGAACACACACTTAGACCCTGGAACACGCACAGAACCTGGAACACACACTCAGAACCTGGAACACACAGATCCTGGAACACACACTCAGACCCTGGAACACACACTCAGACCCTGGAACACACACTCAGACCCTGGAACACACAGACCCTGGAACACAGACTCAGACCCTGAAACATGCACAGAACCTGGAACACGCACAGAACCTGGAACACGCACAGAACCTGGAACACGCACTCAGAACCTGGAACACTCAGACCCTGAAACACACACTCAGACCCTGGAACACACAGACCCTGGAACACACAGGCTCTGGAACACACACTCAGACCATGGAACAAACACACAGACCCTGGAACAAACACAGACTCTGGAACAAACACAGACTCTGGAACAAACACAGACTCTGGAACAAACACTCAGACCCTAGAACACACAGAGACCCTGGAACACACACAGACCCAGGAACAAACTCAGACCCTGGAACAAACACACAGACCCTGGAACAAACACAGACTCTGGAACAAACACAGACTCTGGAACAAACACAGACTCTGGAACAAACACTCAGACCCTAGAACACACAGAGACCCTGGAACACACAAGACCCAGGAACAAACTCAGACCCTGGAACAAACACTCAGACCCTGAAACCCACACAGACCCTGAAACCCACACAGATCTTGAAACACACAATTATACCCTGGAACACACACTTATACCCTGGAACACACTCAGAACCTGGAACACACAGACCCTGAAACACACAGAACCTGAAACACACACTCAGACCCTGGAACACACACTCAGACCCTGGAACACACACTCAGAACTTGGAACACACACTCAGAACCTGGAACACACTTAGAACCTGGAACACACAGACCCTGAAACACAAACACAGACCCTGGAACAAACACTCAGAACCTGGAACACACAGACCCTGGAACAAACACAGACCCTGAAACATACACTTATACCCTGGAACACACAGAACCTGAAAGACACACTCAGACTCTGGAACACACACTCAGACTCTGGAACACACACTCAGAGACTGGAACACAGTAAGAACTTGGAACACACACTCCGGTCCTGGAAGATACACATATCCCGGAAAACACACTCATATCCTGGAATACATACTCAGACCCTGGAAAAACATTCAGGACCTGGAATTATGCTGCCTCCCCTATAAATCTTCCTTACACTGGATGCCTGGGAGAGTTCTCCTCTGATGTTGATGAGCTGGTTCTGCAGTGTCTCCTTCTTGAGCTGTAGTTTGTCTGCAGCCAGCGGCTGTCCTCGGTACAGTTCCATCTCTTGGTGCGTGGCCACAAGCGCCCCCTCTAGGCTGTCCTGGGAACAGAAGGGAATGGGGGACTTGTCAGGCCACGTTCTTTGGCTATTTTGATTTTATTTGAATCCCCATTAGTTATTGCCAAAAGCAGAAGTGTTTCATCCTGGGGTCCACATAAAACATAGAACAAAACCACGGTCTATTTAGTATTTGACTACGTATTTGATTTGCATACTATTAATGGTTACGTTTAGGTTTTTGAGGTGTGTTGGGAAGTTGATCTAATCTTACATACATGTCACATACCCAAAATTTTGGTTTTATATTGACTATTTTAGAAATTTGTCAAAAATATGCTTTTGTAGGATTTTCTAAATTGATGCATACAACATATATAATAGGTAATCTACCTTGTCCAAACTCAATGTTAACTGTGAATGGTTTTTATCTACCTTGTCCAAACTCAATGTTAACTGTGAATGATATTTATCTACCTTGTCCATTCACAATGTTAATGGTGATGGGTATGTATCTACCTTGTCCATACTCAATGTTAAATATGAATGGTATTTATCTACCTTGTCCATACTCAGTGTTAATGGTGAGGGGTATTTATCTACCTTGTCCATACTCAGTGTTAATGGTGAGGGGTATTTATCTACCTTGTCCATACTCAGTGTTAATGGTGAGGGGTATTTATCTACCTTGTCCATACTCAGTGTTAATGGTGAGGGGTATTTATCTACCTTGTCCATACTCAGTGTTAATGGTGAGGGGTATTTATCTACCTTGTCCATTCTCAACCTGTGAACCATTGCTTCTTGGTCCTTCAGAATTCTGTTCTGCTCACAAAGACGGCCCAGAAGTTTCTGTAGAGAGAATTAAGAGAGAATGAAAGAAGCCCTTAAAGTGCCACTGTGGCAGAGAACACATGAATCTACGATGCTGGGACAGGGCTGTGAGGGCAGAGTGTTTACAGAGGACAGGAAGCTGTTGTAAGATGGACAATTTAAGAGGGTTGTTTTGACATGTTTTATGGAAAGACAGATGACGGGTTGCGGCCTTACGCTGGTCTCGATTTCGTTGAGCTTCAGTGTGGGATGAAGATCCCTGCTGAGGTCACGGAACGGTGGCACCTGTGTAAACAGGGAGAGGCCACTGTTTAAAATCAAATCATATTAACCAGAACAGTGTTCAAACCAGTGCTTTGTAAGGCACAGCCAGGTTTGAAGAAACAACCTACACAACACTCCACTCAGCGTGCCATAGGTGTGCCCAGGTCACCCAGTAACATAGGACATTTAATCAATGACATAGCAACACAGCAGGACTGGCAGAAAACCACCATGCTACATACTTAGTAAATACATGGAACATCAATACTGTATAGTACATATTGCATCCATACGTCGCGTGAATATGAATACAGATATGGCATATATAGTAAATAACAACTGTTATTCTCCGTTATGTGGAGTAGCAAGAGCAAATAGGGCGAGCCAGAAGGCTACCCTTCTCCCTTCGGTCAAGAAGTCATATGAATGTCATCGATTACTGAGATTGAATGGTGTATGAGAGGAGGATGAGGAGGATATAACATGACGGGGAGACAGAGTTGAAGGATGTGGGGTGAAGTGAAGTTATGAAACACTGTTAGGCTAAAGCGCAAGACGTGAGATGACGTGAAAAACGTATGGGAAGACAAATAACAATAAAGCACTATGAAGCAACAAGGAGGAATAAAATGGCAGACAAACTGGCGGGACAATGAAACCAAAAGTGTGTTCTATGGGCAGAGCCTAGCGTCTAACAGTCACATGCTAGAGTGGGCTAATGGAGAGAGGAGAGGCAGGCTTGGGGAAGACTATGGGGTCAGAGGGAAATCTTTCTAGTCTAGATGACAGCTTATCCTCTTATGCTACATTATTAGTGGCTAGACAAGCCCTGAAGAGGGCAGTAGTTGGACCTCTGTAGAAAGAGAGACCCTACGCAAGCAGCTACAATTGTATTCTTCACCAGCAGCCCTGTGGCTACAAGTGCCCTGATTTCCTGTACTGTTGCCAGTCCTCAGGGGTTAGAGTATCCATCCTTCCATCTCTAGCAAACACAGTTGATTAAACTAGTTAAGCAATAAAGCACATAGGTATGTGCCCAATTGTCAATGGCTTGCAGCTGTTCTTAGGTAGGATGCTTCGCAGGGCCTGGATACAGCCATGGTCATATTGCCAATATACCCTGAAATCTCTGAGATGCCTCATTTCTCTTGTAAATGGTTTGTCAACACATTTGTCAACACATTTGTCAACACATCAGCTTTTCTTTTGACTTTGGGATTCTTTTGGTATTGGTCAGTGACATTGTTTTGATTTACTATTTGTATTTTAGGTGGATCCTAGCCGATGGGGAGGATTGTTTGAGGACAAGTTTTGACGGGGCTCTATGTCCAGCTGTAGCCTGCCTCTCTAGGGCACCCTCTCCTCTCTTACTTGTGTGAAGAGCTTTGCTCTAGGGGAGGATCGCTCCACCATTCTGGTTAGCATTCCGATAAGGTGATCTCCACCGGTCACCTGAGGCGAAACACACCGTCCATCATTCTCTACCAGCACCGGCCCCTGACCAGCGTGGTGGTTCTATCGTGACTAACTTGACAAAGGTGTTTGTGTGCAATGCGTGCGAGGTACTGTGGACATGGAGCACTGTAAAGGGTTCGGTGACGGGGAGACAGAAGGCGACTGTGGACAAGAACGGGGGAAACTGGTGTTCAGGTGTGACACCAGGGACAACGACACATCTGAATACTGTGGTAAACATCACAAAGTAGGCTGTCAACAGACCTGGGAATGGCCATAACACAGTTTATGGATTATCACCGAACAACAAAAAACCCTGAGCTCAGTGGGGAAGTTAGACAGCTTTTCTTTTAGACTCAAACTGGTTGAATCAATATTGTGTTTTTTTGTGTAATTTGTCAACACATTGTGACGTTACACGTAGGTGTGCTTTGTTTGAGTGTTCCTCTATGGAGGTCGACATTGGAGGTTCAGGTTCTACTGTACATACCTGTTGATCCAGGTACTCCAGGTTCCGCTGGAGCTGTAGGTCTAAAATGTCCTCCTGACACAAGGATCAGCAGTTACATCAACAGGGATAAAGACAAGGACAGTGCAAGGCCCAGTAGTAGACACACCAGTGAAACCAGCAGCAGACACAGGGACACAAAGAGTGTGTTTTGAGAGACAGAGAAAAGGAGACCAGGGAGAGACAGAGAAAAAGAGACCAGGGAGAGACAGAGAAAAAGAGACCAGGGAGAGACAGAGAAAAGGAGACCAGGGAGAGACAGAGAAAAAGAGACCAGGGAGAGACAGAGAAAAAGTGACCAGGGAGAGACAAAGAAAAAAAGACCAGGGAGAGACAGAGAAAAAGAGACCAGGGAGAGACAGAGAAAAGGAGACCAGGGAGAGACAGAGAAAAAGAGACCAGGGAGAGACAAAGAAAAAGAGACCAGGGAGAGACAGAGAAAAAGTGACCAGGGAGAGACAGAGAAAAAGAGACCAGGGAAAGACAGAGAAAAAGTGACCAGGGAGAGACAGAGAAAAAGAGACCAGGGAAAGACAGAGAAAAAGTGACCAGGGAGAGACAGAGAAAAAGAGACCAGGGAGAGACAGAGAAAAAGAGACCAGGGAAAGACAGCCAGAGGGAAGGGAAACAGGGAGGACAGACATAAACATAAGAACACCTGTCGTAGAAAGCGGCAAAGCACAGCAATAGCAACCCTTCAGAGATACTGCTGGCTGTAAGCACAGATATACAGCCATCTGGGGAACAAGTTTCCACTAAACATGTGTATTTGTGTGTGTGTGTGTGTGTGTGTGTGTGTGAGTGAGTGACAAAGCCACATTGGACTCTGTATCTCCTGACAGTGTAACACGCTGATGGAGGACGTACCATTTTGCTGTGTAGCGAAGGGGAGGCAGGGTAGTTGTAATGGTACATTCCTTGGCTTAGCGACCTTCTGTCTCCAGGGTAATCATACTGAAATTAGAGAGATCACCAGGAGGTTGCCAGAGCACTTTGATCTTGGGCTAGCAAGGCATAGCAACACTATCACCAAGTAAGACGTCCTACCATCAGGTGGTCTAGGGGTCTCAATCATAATAAACACATTCTCAAAAACCATACAAACAATCCCCCCCCCCCACCCACCAAAAACACACATAAACTCTCACCTTTGGTGAACTCAGAGACCTTCTCAGCCCGTACACCGAGGGGTCAGCATAGATCACATCCTCCCGTAACCTTCCAGGTCCTCTGTCAAACAGCGCAGAGGGCGAGCGGGCGGGGGACACAAAGCTATGAGGGCCGGGCGAGTAGGGCCCACCCGTGGATGAGGACGGAGATCTGGGGACGGACCTAGACCTGGGCTGGATGGACAGACGCCTCATGGAGGTCTGGGCTGCGTCCATCTGGCCGTAGTAGGCCGGGCCCGGTGGGGGGGGCGAATGGGTCGCGTGACGACGGGGGTGCGTATAGGGGGGGTCTGTCCCGCAGCGAGCGTCTCTTCTCCTCTGTGGTCCAGCGAGGGTGGCCCTGCCGGTCGTAGCTAACGGCTGACACGGAGCAGATGCTGTCCGGGCGAACGCCAGGTGGGTAGAGGGGGTACTCCTCAACGAAGCCTGGGCCGCCCACAATGCTGCCGTACACACTGTAGTAGTCCCCTGGTGCCCCCCGATTCACTGAGAAGTAATGAGAAGGACTGGGGGGGGGGGGGGCACAGAGGAAGGAGAGAGACACAGAGGAAGGAGAGAGACACAGAGGAAGGAGAGAGACACAGAGGAAGGAGAGAGACACAGAGGAAGGAGAGAGACACAGAGGAAGGAGAGAGACACAGAGGAAGGAGAGAGACACAGAGGAAGGAGAGAGACACAGAGGAAGGAGAGAGACACAGAGGAAGGAGAGAGACACAGAGGAAGGAGAGAGACACAGAGGAAGGAGAGAGACACAGAGGAAGGAGAGAGACACAGAGGAAGGAGAGAGACACAGAGGAAGTGGAGACACAGAAGAGGATGAAGGAAATGCTTTTGTCCACATTCAAACAGGCTACATATTACTTACATCCTACAGGTGAACAGAGCTCTATTTCTTATTGGGAAGAGCATAGTTAACTAAAGTCCCAATATAGTAACTGTCTAGATTGATATATCTCAGTCTTTGACCGGGTTGTCTGGGCAACCAACCTTCTAAGAGTTTCTGTGTCTCCTGGAGCTATTTGTGTCACCTTGCATTTTTAGACTACCTCATAGTGGCTACTATTCCTTGTATGTACATTCTGCAAATGCTAATTCAGTCATATGTACTGTTGGAAGAGAATATAAGCTTGAAACTTGAAATGCACAATCAGAACAATCTGTCATGATGATACTCTGCTAGTTTCTGTACTCATTCTCTGTCAGTGCTGGGCCAATTGTTCCCGTGGATCCATATAGTTAAACTTGAAATTATAAACTGTTAAACCAGAAGTTTTATTTTGATAAATTGCGCAATTTGGCGACCCAGATGGGACTTTAATATCTTCACGACGACAGTGTTTGCTTTTCAGTTCTCTCCAGCTGACTGAAATGCCAGCATCATAAATAGGTAAGTGAAACCTACTTGACAAAATTTGCAATAGTTCATATCACTCTGTTTTGAGAGTTGAATTGTTTGCTCCGGAGCCGGGAGTGACGAAGTCCGGTTTATTACATATAAAATAGCAGTTGATTATTGATGGTACATGTTTAATTGATGTTTCATTGTCATGATGTTATGTACTAAAAGATAAAATATAGAAAATCCTCCGATAAGAACAAAAAAAGAGATTGATTGGACTGTAACTGAATATTCGATAACAAAGCATGATCATTACTAGAACTCCAAAACATGATAGAAACTCTGTGAAGGAGAAGAAGGTTCGTGTTGCCAAACGTCAGCCTCGAAACCTTAATGACTTGGAGAAGATCTGCAAAGAGGAGTGGGACAAAATCCCTCCTGAGATGTGTGCAAACCTGGTGGCCAACTACAAGAAATGTCAGACCATTGATTGCCAACAAGGGTTTTGCCACCAAGTACTAAGTCATGTTTTGCAGAGGGGTTGAATACTTATTTCACTCATTAAAATGCTAATCATATTATAACATCTTTGACATGCGTTTTCCGGGATTTTATTGTGGTGATTCTGTCTCTCACTGTTCAAATTAACCTACCATTAAAATTATAGAATGATCATTTCTTTGTCAGTGGGCAAACGTACAAAATCAGCAGGTGATCAAAAACTTTTTTCCCCTCACTGTATGGTATTTGTCTGCCTTCAATTGAATGCTACAGAGAGAGATAACCAGTGAGCAAGCAAGCAAACCAGTTTAACTAACACATTGGTAGGTTTGCTAGCTAGATCAACCAATATATTTTTAAAATACATTGAAAGTGTTTGACAAGAGGCTTCTAGAAACATGTCATGAGAACAAACAGGAAAGTAAAAACAAAGGAAATAAATATTCTTTGTTTTTTTTGCTATGTGTTCATTGCTATCCTGCGGGTAAATCAGTCAGTCAGATTCTGACCTACATAGATGCCCATATATGGTATACTGAGAAATACTCCATCCCTCTTACTCTTGGTAAGGGACAGACGGTTTTCACTGGACAGAGCGAGTTAGCTAGCTAATTTTCTTAATTTCACATTTACCCTTTTTCAATTAGGACATTTTTAACTTTTTCAATTAGGCATTTTTAACTTATAGGTTATGCATTAATTCACTCTCACCTTCATAAGCAAAGTATTTCCACACAGCACTCCTGCTGTTTTCTTTTTCCAAGAGTGCGGGCCTCTGAGCTCATGTGCCTTGCATTGTAACCACTCCTGTCTGAATCTTGGCAACCTTGTTTTGTTATCAATTGGAGTGCATGTTGTCCCTCTCGGGATTTTTTGTAATAAACACATTTTTACATAAAAGAAGCAAACACGCAATTTTCTTAATAAAGGTACAGAGTGCTCAGATGCTTGTTCTTTTTTTCATTTTTTTTAGCATTACCGAATGCTAAATTAATTAAGCTCAGAACAGTTTTAGAAATTTGGTATTGCGGTACTATCAAAGTATCAATATTTTTGACAACCCTAGTCTCCATCTCTCGCTGTCTCTCCTCTGACTTTTTATATCCATCTGTTTCTATTTGTCTGTGTATATTTCCTGCTCTTTATGCCCTCTGTCCAACTCTACCTGTTCAGGTCCTCATGTACAGCCATTCCTCTGCGCTGGTTGACCCATTGCTGTAGTTGTGTCATGGAGCTCTTCCTCTGGGCCTGTCTCTCAGGGTTGGTCCGTGGCACAAAGCCCCGTCTCAACACTACATTCTCAGGCTGCTCCCTCCCGTCTCTCGGCCCTCCCTCTGGAGGTCCCTGGGGCAGGCGGCCATTACCCTGAGGGGGTCCGTTTCCCTGAGGGGGTCCGTTTCCATGGTGTGGGGGCCCGTTTGGGGGGCCGTAGGGGCCCCATCCGTTGGGCTGGTGATGGGGCTGGTGAGCACCCCCCGGTGCAGGTCCTCCTCTTTCTCCCCTCTCCACTCTCTCTACCCCCATCCTCTCCTCCTGCTCCATGTGGGAGAGTGGAGGCGTTTTCCCGTTGTTGACCCCATTGACCTTGTGATGGGCGGGTTCTCGTGGTCCGCGATCTGGGTCTCGGAGGTCATTGTTCTGGTCATCCTCCTCGATGTTTGTCTGGGCGTGTGGTTCCGGTCCTTTGGTTACCATGGTGTTACCGCGGAGTTCCGCTGTGGGTGTGGTGGCCTCTGAGTTGGTGATCCTAAGGAGAGAAAGTTAGAGAGGGAGAGAGAGTTATTTAGGGAGAGAGTCAGAGAATGAGAGAGGAAAAGAGAGAGAGAGAGAGAGGGGGGGGGGTATGGAGAGAGTGCAGGCCGACTGCTGAGATGGGACATTGTCCAGGTGTTTGTGTACCTATATGAAGGTTGTATTTGGACCTGTGCAGCCTCGTTCATGGCATCAACCCACTCCTCCTGTTCCTCGGCTGTCTCAGCGCTGAAGTAATATGTCCGTATTCCAGCGTGTTCCGCCTGCACACAGAACACAATGGGGGCCTTTACCTCACCGTCCTCCTCCCCCTCGTACCAAACCTGGAAAAGACAAAGAAGAGAGCTTTACTTCACATGAACCTTCATCATGAGGAATTTAATCTTCATCATCGCAGCCATGCATTTGAATGAAAAAAACACACGGATGTCACACGGATTGACAATGCATGTTACACTGAATCATTGCCAATGGCCAATCAACTTTTCATACAGAGCACAGAACTGTGGGGGAATATCAAACAGCTGTATTTGTTAAACTGTTATTATACAAAGTGACCACTGCATAAAACATTTAGCTGAATGGTGTATTAGTGAGTAGTTACCACATGCATAACAAAACCACAGTTGTTAGTAGCACTCAGGTTATTGGACGTATCATCACTTTAATATGGCACTGCAGTGCTAAAGGATATCAATAATGGAATTCACAAGTCAGACAATGGCCAATGACTCAGTTCAAGAGAGTCAAATCTCTAAAAATAGTGTGGGGCAATTTATGAATCGCTAACTGATCTACAAATAAAATGTGTACAATCATGATGCAAACTGATTTGTAGATCAGTCAATCGCGACTTGCCTGCAGTTTGTGAAGCCATGTGTAACAAGTCCAGCATCCAATAACATGCAGTAGCAAAACAGCGTCCCCCATCTATGAGTCCACAGTAAAACATTGTGTACCCCCCATCCCCCTAATCCCAGTAGACTGGGAGAAAGTGAAGAGGAATTAGTGAATTAAGGAACAAACGAGGAATACTACCTACATGAAATAAGTTCATCTGGGGTCTCTACACAGGCACAAGGGTGGACAGCTATGCTCAAGGGTCCTCGCAGGTTGTTTTGAGAGGAAGGAGAGGAGAAATTGGTGAGGGTCAGAGGTTATCAAGGTCAGAGTTCAGAACAAATTGATTGATGACATAATGGTACACAAACGTCAAGGGAAGGTGAGGGTAAAGGGTGAGGATCCTAGAGAGGTCAGGGGTGAGGATCCTAGAGAGGTCACGGTGCAGTGAGACCTACAGCATATCTCATTGGTATGAAATTATATCCTGAAAGAAATACTTAAAAAAATGTAATAATAATACATCCATTAGCTTCTTTGTCTCTTCCTTGGTGGCACTATAATTAGTTAGCTGCGTCACCCGTCAGTTTTATTCACTTCAACATGGAAGTGGACGATACACTGTAATGTCTCTCATCTGACAGAAGAGGGCAGTAGAACCATGTACATACCATGTTACATCACAGGTCCACAGACACTTAAGGATCAGTTACTGAGCTAACAGGGCACATCTACATGGAAACACCTCTGAGGGGCCCTAAAATATTTGAAAGACAGTGCATACTTTGTCCAAAACACGTGAGCTTGTGAGCCGAGTACACACAGTGTCAGTTAGATGCAGAGCTTGGACACGTGTCCAGCTGAACCTTCAAGACCCCAGTCACCACCGACACACAACAGATAAGGCAATGACACACAAAGAGGAACATACTAATAGATTAAGCACTATATGTCAAAGGCCCCATACCACTGACTACTGTACTTATCTGTGCCGTTACTTAGGCAATTTTGAATAACAACCACATTTCTAGTTTCAGCAACAACCTGAGGGAATATGACGGGGTGGAGGGGTAATTAGGGTTAACTGTCTTGCTCAAGGGACAGAACGACATAGCTTTCACCTTGGCGCTAAGGGGATTAGAACCACCGACCATTCAGACACTAACGAGATGCCACCTTGCTGCATCTACCAGCTATGGCGGCATCTACATGCTCCACAGTGACACATTCGGAAAGCCCTTCAAGCCCCCCCACCCCATGGGGTAGAAACACAGGCATTGTCACAAGGTGTTTGACAGCAACTGATAATCATGGGAAGAGTCATGAGATCAGGCCTTGATAGCCTTCAGTAACAGCAGGCATGTGAGGACTACTGTCTGTTAGCGGAGTATTAGCTGGCCGCAGTCCAACAAGCTGACGGGGAAGCAGGGAATGTCTCACACAGTAGGGAGAAACTAATGTGAGGAAGTCCACCCTAATCAGTGGAGATAAAGGAAACATAATTGCCACTAGATTTACTTAATCATTGCAAATGTTGACTCTGTAAAGTTAATTAGTCATCTTGGTGTGAAAGCCCTTCCGGGTTCCTTCAAGCCACTGTCGACCCTTAAGGGTTGTTCGTGTTAGAAGTGGAATGAACACAGCATACAATTCGTTACAAAAAACTGGGGACGCTCAACCACTTTCAGTTCAAGAGTTACCGTTTGACTGGTGAGGAGATAATAGACATTAAGTGTCCAGGCACTACCTCCCATGTTGGCACTGGTCGCTTCACCACAACACCATCCTAATTGACATTGTAACTAGGGTGTAGCTGTGGGTGCCAGCGTTGCGTACATTAATATTGGCCAAGTTGTCTCTGAGGCCCCTGTGTGTGTTAACAACCTTTCCAGCCCTCCGTCCTTCTGTCAGCACATTAACAGTCTGCCAGCGAATAGAGCTGCTCTGCACCAGCCGGAAGGACTGGGACTGGGGAGGCTTGGGACACACACACACACACACACACACACACACAGACGCAGTCATAATAACGAATAGAAAGAACGCCCATAGAAGAAAACTGGTCTGGTGCCAGGATATAGAACAATACAGAGCATGGCACCTGACTGACTGAACACTACTAACTGTAATACACCGCCTGGCTCCTGACTGACTGAACATTACTAGATGTTATACATAGCTTGCCCCCCGACTGACTTAACACTACTTGCCGTTATAGGTAGCTTGACATTTTGACTGGCAGCTTCACAGCTGGTTTCTCTGCTGTTTTGTCTTCAAAAATAAGACCTAACAGATTTCAGTTGTACACTACTAAGGTGAAGACAGAGACTAAAGGTGGGTGTTCAAGGGAAGACATGGTTATATAGATCTCCAGTCACTCATCACATGGTGTCAACAGACTCCCCGAGACAGAAAATCCACCGTCTGGTGTGTTTGGGTTCTCAAACTGTTGCGCAACAACCCCCACCCCTCCATGCAGTGGTCAAACCAGTCCTACACTCACAAGGTACAAACAGTGTGCCCGGTGCACATGTGTTTGTGCTAGTGTGTGTTTGTGTGTGTGTGTGTGTGTGTGTGTATGTGGCTGTTTACCCTGAACACACATACACGGCAGTACTGGTACCAGAGAAAAACAGTCCCTCCTGTGTAGTGACTCAATCTTCTACAAGAGCCAAAATGTGCCACCTTTTCCTATGCAGCTAGCAGGTTTAGTTCACATACATTTAGGTCAACAGGTTGCCAATTGGCAGCATTTGATTTAAAAGATTAATGAAGGATTTTAAATGGTGTCTTGGTGGAAGAACAGGGTTCTACCAAGAAACCTATTTCATTGTAAGAACCCTCGACAGAATATGAGGGTTCTACAAAGAGAACATGGTATTGTAATATATTAGACATGATAGACAAAACAATCTAAGGTATTATTGATGACTTTATGCCCGTCTCTCCACAGTGATTCACTAAGGCCAAGGCCTAAGACATGATGACCAATGCCTGTCCACAAAACATCCTTCCTTTTCGTCTCATCTCCTCATCATGGTGTGTGTGTGTGTGTGTGATGTAAGCGTCTCTGTCAGGCTGTTGTTCCCGAAGTTCTATATTTATCCCAGGCTAGTTAATTATAGCCGGGACATAGCGAACACTCTTCACTGCCTGGTGAGAAGATGATAAGTAGTCCAGACATCGTTTGGTGTTTGTGTGTGGTTAATTATAACCACTGAGTATCAGTTTTAAAAAACTACAGAAGGGGACACAAGACGATACTTTAAGGATGCACATTCAATAAAGGGGAATCAGAACCTGTGAATATTCCATTGAAGCGGAGAAGCTGTGGGTTGGTAGCAGAGGGAAGTGGGGAGGGGTTAAGTATCGGTTGGTAGAGTACAGAGACACCAGAGATTCATTCATCCAGAGGAGGCAGAAGGTCACGTGACCAGGACGCCTTCAGCGTCATTTCCTGCCGCGGTGGAGAGTGCTGGGGGAGCTCCCGAATGGAGAGAGGATGCTGACGCAAGCCTTGGAAACAGCAGCATCAGTACCCGCGGGTATCTAACATGATACACAACATGGTCCAGCGTGTAGGGCTAGCCATCGCGCACCTTTAGGTAGTGAAGAGAAACGTGTTTTACTTCATATTCAGTTCTGGAACCGGAACGGTGGCTGTTTAGTGGACCGAATACACAGATATTATGGTGAATGTCAAATGATCTGAACAGAGATCTACATTTTCTCCTTCTCTCTCACTCTGTCTATACACATTTGTCCCTCTCCTTTTCCATCCTCTTTACCCATGTCCCTCCATCTTTCTCTCCCTCTCTAGCTCCAAGATTGTGGCAGTAATCAGGGCAGGGATGTAATGTTGGGGAGGGGGGTTTAAAGGGAGTAGTGGTGTTCATGGAAACCAATGATCTTGTTCTGTTCATGGAGGCCACAGAAACAGACAGGACTGTTAAAATGGCAAACATACCACATACCCCTCTCTCCCTCCCTTCCTTTGCTCTGTTTTACTCCCTCCTCTTCCCCAAACTCTTTTCTTCCCATTTCTTTAACCTTTATCATCCATCCTCTGCAACCCTCTCCTCCTTCTCTCATCTTCCTCTCCCTCCATTCTGCCAGCTCCAATCTTCCCATCTTGTGCATGAGTAAAACCTGACTCCCAAGCTTTCTGTGACCAGTGCCTTCTGATCTAACCTGGTGTGTGAACACCATGGAGACAGAGGCAACGATACAGCACACTGTGTTCCCGGCTAGCCAAACATGCCCTGTGGTACAGTGGTATCACATCTCTCTCTGTGGTACCGGGTGTCCAAGAGACAGCAGTAATTAGGCCCAGGAAGCCACTTAAAGCCAGCATCACATCAACAGTCATAGCTACTCTTTAAAGGGCTGTTGGCCAGCTGCTAACGGGAGGATAAATATTGGTCCATGCACGTCAACACGAACACGTCGACACTTCTGATTGGCTGAATGAATGTAGCTAGAATCCATCAGCTGTCAAAAGTTAAACACAACATTTGGTTTGCTCAAAGGATTGTTCAAGATAGAGCTGGATGATATCAACAAAAATCAGTATTGTGATAATGGACCCAAATACCTTGATAATATATATTGCATTGACTATGTGTACAACTGTCCATATTCTAATGCAGTTAGACATTCTGCTAACTAAATTAGAGTAATTAATATTAAGAAGTACCCTCGATAACGATATGTACTGTTATCCAGGTAATTGGGTCCACTTACCGCGATACTGATTTTTTGTTGATATCGCCCCAGCTCTATTTTCAGGACATGGACAGTATGGACGGTCTCACTGACCACAGAGAAATGGTCCCAGCAGACAGTAAACACAGATTTTCCTGATAAGAAGGGCGTCTGTCCCTGGCTGAGAACAAGGTAATGCAATAAACAATCCCATAACCCTGGTCTAAAAGGCTGGGGGAAGGGGAGGCTTGACCAGGGGAGTAAAAAGATAAGAACACAAGATCCCTTTTTCAAGATC
Organism: Esox lucius; assembly: GCF_011004845.1. Classification (NCBI taxonomy): domain Eukaryota; kingdom Metazoa; phylum Chordata; class Actinopteri; order Esociformes; family Esocidae; genus Esox; species Esox lucius. The sequence goes on along the minus strand of NC_047585.1, from coordinate 35,751,598 downwards.
TCTTTTCAAACAGGTCAGGTAGGTAGAGGGAGTGTGGGACTGTAGACAGGTCAGGTAGAAGCTTTAGGGTTTACAGCAAATGCTGGGAGTATGGGGACTCTAGACAGACAGACAGGTCAGGCTGGGTAGAGCGAGTATGGGGACTCTAGACAGACAGACTGGCAGGCTGGGTAGTGGGAGGATGGGACTGTAGATAGACAGACAGGTCAGCTAGGTAGTGGAGTATGGGACTGTAGACAGACAGACAGGTCAGGCTGGGTAGTGGGAGGATGGGACTGTAGATAGACAGACAGGTCAGGCTAGGTAGTGGGAGTATGGGGACTGTAGACAGACAGACAGGTCAGGCTGGGTAGTGGGAGTATGGGACTGTAGACAGACAGGACGGTCAGGCTGGGTAGTGGGAATATGGGACTGTAGACAGACAGACAGGTCAGGCTGGGTAGTGGGAGGATGGGACTGTAGATAGACAGACAGGTCAGGCTAGGCAGTGGGAGTATGGGACTGTAGCAGACAGACAGGTCAGGCTGGGTAGTGGAGTATGGGACTGTAGACAGACAGACAGGTCAGGCTGGGTCAGTGGGAGTATGGGACTGTAGACAGACAGACAGGTCAGGCTGGGTAGTGGGAATATGGGACTGTAGACAGACAGACAGGTCAGGCTGGGTAGTGGGAGTATGGGACTGTAGACAGACAGACAGGTCAGGTTGGGTAGTGGGAGTATGGGACTGTAGACAGACAGGTCAGGCTGGGTAGTGGGAGTATGGGACTGTAGACAGACAGACAGGTCAGGCTGGGTAGTGGGAGTATGGGACTGTAGACAGACAGACAGGTCAGGCTGGGTAGTGGGAATATGGGACTGTAGACAGACAGACAGGTCAGGCTGGGTAGTGGAGTATGGGACTGTAGACAGACAGACAGGTCAGGTTGGGTAGTGGGAGTATGGACTGTAGACAGGACAGGTCAGGCTGGGTAGTGGGAGTATGGGACTGTAGACAGACAGACAGGTCAGGCTTGGAAGTGGGAGTATGGGACTGTAGACAGACAGACAGGTCAGGCTTGGAAGTGGGAGTATGGGACTGTAGCAGAGAAGGATGAGAAATAGATCAACTTCTGAGTATCTCTGATTCCGTAGAACACATACCATCCCATATATAGACATGCTATACTATACAGCTCCACAACACAGCTGTCCTTACTGTATCTATAATTTATATATCTATGTGTGTCTCTGCACTGCACAGCTCGCTCTATATTTCTGAACTCTCCCTACGGTTGTTTCTCCACACAGCACAGTTCGTTATAGCTCTACAACCGCTCCATATGCCTGCTATAATGCCCACCATATCCACATCTTGCATATCTATGTTTCTGTATCTCTAGCATGTCCTGGGAATGGGCCCTCAGATCCCAAAGAATGTGGAATGTGTACCTCCTCACAGAAATCTGTTTATAGCAGACACCACCATCCTGTGGATACCTTGTCACTGGAAACACATCGTCTGGTGAGTGTGTGAGTGTGTGTGTGTTATACTAATGATAGTGATCAGAGCTGTATATTTATCCAAATATATGGCTGTGGCAGTGATTATAAGAGGGCTGTGGTCAGAGACTGGGTTTTGAGTGTAACCTACGTGTTTCTAAGTGGAGCTCAGAATGTTATTATGAGGGTTGTTTGTGTACATCTGTGAATCTGGGTCTGGGTGGAAACAGACGCACACGCTCATACGCACAGACATGCACACACACACACACACACACACACTGTCGGTTCTCAGTGGTTGAAGCCAATCAGCAGAGAGAGACAGCCATCAGACAAACCACAGCTGCACTGTGCTTATATAACACCCCTTCATCAATATTAAATCTGCACTATTCTAAGGCAGGCCACAGTTTGTGTGTCAACCAGAACACTTACCGGTGCCCCAAAAGAACATATATGTCCACACTAACAGAAACATTTTACATTTCAAGTTGTTTAGCTGATTGCTCTCATCCTGAGCAATAGACACAAGTGAGTGCATTCGCTTTTTCAAAATTGCTCCTCGCGGGAATTGAACCCCAAACCCTGGTGTCACAAGCGCAATGCTCTTACAATGGTGAACTACGGAAAACCTTAAGACGTGTCTAGGTAGCCGGCAGGACATGCGGGCAAGAAAGACATTTTTAACATATTACCAGTCAATACAGGCCTTGGAATGCCAGACTGGCTAGAGCAGCACAGCGCTGCGGTATTTACCAAGCGGATGGAGACACGTGCTCAGTCACACTGGTTAATACCGCTTTGGAAACCGGTCCATCCATGAATGCTGATTTGCTGAAGGTTGTGACATACTGTATATAAGGCATAAACACCTCTGCTCTGTACATTACCTTGGAAAGAACATTACGTTGGGGCAGGGCATAGCCCACACATAATCACTTACAAAACATAGTGAATAGAAATTAAATGTGTTCTATTTGTACAGTGTTCTTCAAAGCATGGCCCCCGGTATTAGTAAATCATGTGCTTATGTTGCTGTTTGTTGAGTTATAATGAACTTGATCCACCTGTGAATTGTTGTGATAGAACCGACAAGAGATGAACCAGCCTGCAAGTACAACCTGTACTGTTAAACCGCTGTATGGTCTTGGCCACCGTGCTGCAGCTCAGTTTCAGGGTCTTGGCAATCTTCTTATAGCCTTGGCCATCTTTATGTAGAGCAACAATTATGTTTTTCAGATCCTCAGAGAGTTCTTTGCCATGAGGTGCCATGTTGAACTTCCAGTGACCAGTATGAGGAAGTGTGAGATCAATGACACCAAATTTAACACACCTGCTCCCCATTCAAACCTGAGACCTTGTAACACTAAAAAGTCACATGACACCAGGGAGGGAGAATGGCCAATTGGCCAATTTTCACTTAGGGGTGTACTCACTTTTGTTGCCAGCGGTTTAGACATTAATGGCTGTGTTGTGTTATTTTGAGGGGACAGCAAATGTACACTGTTATACAAGCTGTACACTCACTACTTTACATTGTAGATAAATGTCATTTCGTCATTGTTGTCACATGAAAAGATATAATCAAATATTTACAAAAATGTGAGGGGCGTAGTTTTGTAAGATACTGTATATGGAATTTCCGAACAACAGCATGCAAGCATTTACAAGTGGACATTGTGTTTCTTTAGATTTTAGAATGTTTTATTAATTAATGTATGCTTTCTCATGTTTTGATAGCAGAAGTTCTATAAAATATAGAATGAATCCAACAAACAACTGGGTCACATCTGTAGCAGCCAACACAGTAAAACACACACATTCACAACAGAATATGTAAATATAAAGCAAACATAATTTTTACCAGGTAATCAATTAATCACATGTATTTCATAAAGCCCTTTTTACAACAATAGTTTGCACAAATTGTTATACCGATTCCCAGCCCAGAAACCCCCCAAAGAGTGAGCAACAACAAGAGTTGATGCAGTAGCGGGAAATGAAGAACCTGAAGAGAAGCCTGACTCTGACAGGTGACTGGTCCACTTCAGGCTGTGCCGGGTAAGATAATAAAAAGTGCATAACCTTTTCTGTGCCACTTGCATGTACTAGTAAATATTTGCTAATCCTGGTGTTCCTAAGCAACTGTCTCTAAAGCTCCATGAGTGTTGACTTTTCTCGCTTTCTGAATGTGGTGGTTTCGTGGCCTTCTACGTCATGATTGGGTGTCCCATAAATCAGGGCCAAAGACATCCAACCGTCCCTATATACCACAGCTATCAGCCTATCAGCACTCTCGGCATTCTGAACACCTGGTTCAAAGGAGACTCTACGCCACATGTATGGCAACATATGACTGTTTACTGTTCTAAATGTGTTGACACCCAGTTCATAATAATGACTCCCCTTCAGAATTATAGCTGGCCCCTTCCACCTCGGACACCCGTGTTCCAAAATGGGTGTCCCTCTGCAACTGGCCGTTGTTTCTCACAGAGACCAGCAGCACATCTCAGAGACCAGCAGCACATCACAGAGACCAGCAGCACATCACAGAGACCAGCAGCACATCACAGAGACCAGCAGCACATCACAGAGACCAGCAGCACATCGGTCACCACATCAAGCCACGTCCAAAGTGTTTATTGAACCGCTGCACAGTGCAGGACTCAAAACCTCGCCCATCTCCCTGCATCTATTCAAGTCGCACTAAAACTGCTCATGTGTACATCCCCACATTCATCTATAATATATCGCCAATATATCGTCTTCTATGCTTATATCCTATGATAATATCCCATCGCACATATTACTATGTGAAACACGTGTAGATCTTGCGCATTCTACGGCGGTATGTCGTCCACCACTGGTGGCATCCGTTTCTCCACAGTCGTCATAGTGACCCCCGCGGCACACGCAGTGCGAGGAGGGCCACGAGGTGTTAGACGCCTACGGAAAGAAGCAGACACGCGTCACGGAAAGCAGCCCGGCGGGCGTCATCCGCCTGTCCTCTCCCACGCGCTTGCGTCGTCCATCCGTCAGCGCGTCTTGCATTGGGTTGGCCTGTTTGGGTTCGGGTCTGTTTTCTAGGCCCTCCGTTGTGGTGTGCCGCCTCAGCCCACTTACAACTCTTCTCTGTCCTGGCACAGCAACACTGGAACCAGCTTCCCCTTGAAGCCGGGACAGCAGAGTACTTGTCTATTTTCAGATGACTTCTGAAAACCCTTTTAAAAATGATCTAAAATAACTCCACAGCTCCCCCCTTCCCCCCTTTGCCTTAAGTCAACTGAAGCTTGTAGTTCGTATTATTATAAATGTTTTCCTTTCTTCCTTCCAGCACTGACTTCAGTGATAGCCTTATTGAAGTAAGTGTACCTACTACTACTAAGATGTGTGGTTGACCGACCTAGTTAGTGCAGAATTAATTAACGCTACGTTGCTTTGGATAGACCATTCCGCTAAATTACTAGAAGGAAAAAATGTAAATGATGTAATGCATAAGGACAGTCCTTACTGAGGATGACAGGGGAGTGTAGAAAAGGGTAATACTACATGGACAGAACAGGCATGGGGCGGGGCCTAGGACCCTGCAGTGGTACCACTAACACCTAGGGAGGTGAGTACCTGTCTCCTTGCCCCTATAAAACAGGTGCATTCAGGGAGTTTGAGGAGCAGGCTGCCCGGCGAAGACGCAAGACCCATTTGTCCCCCTGAGCCGGACATGCTGTGACGCTGTTTTGGTTTTCCCTTATGTGAGCCATCCCCGTTTGGGAAAGTGTCTTGAGTTTGAATGCTTGGGGATTTCCGGGAGCATATAAACAACCCAAGAGACCTGATGAGGCTCTGGAGTTGTGCATTTTCACCGTCCCGCTTAGTTCTGGGCCGTGCTCAGGTCCTTTCACAATGTGATTACGTGAACCCTGATGACAGTGTGAACGCCAGATGATAGAATGGATTGGGTGATAGTTTTACCATTTAGCATGTAATATGATCACAGGTCTCCAGGCCCCCGCTCACCTTCGTCTTCCTCACTCTCTCCATCTGTCTCTCCCCTCTCTCTCCCCTCACTCAGCTTCACCATTTTCACTTTCTCTCTCTCCCCCCCCCCCTCCTCCCGTTCCTGCTCTGTCACATAACCCAAATATACACGTAAGCAGTTCCACAGTAGAATGCAGAATCTTCAGATGTCTGTGAGAACAGATAACACTGAAATATCTCCCACTCAGGTGACAACTCGGAGGGAACTTGGTACAGATGCTGTGTCTTAATTAGAGCCCATTTCACACCACAGGAAAGCAATCCGACCGAAACAGAAAATGTGAATTGTTACGTGGATATATAGAAAAGTACAAATATGGAAATTAGCTATGGATTTATTAGATAACCCACTGTGCATAGTCCACACAGAGTCCATACTGTTGATGTATCTGCAACAGTAGTGACACACAAAAGAAATGCAGACAAAAGCACCTGTGCTCCGTGTGGAGGAGATCAGGTAGCAGTGGAACTGGTTGGCATTTCTTCAGGCAGGGGAGACTTGAATAGAACGATAGGAAGTAGAACAAACGCCTGCTGGAAGCCAAGATACCCTTTCATAAGAGACCTGATATGAGACAGAATTGTCTCTGCCAGAGAAGGTGAGGCAATGGCTTACTTCACTGACTGAGGCACACTCAGAAACACACACACACACACCTGAAGCTGTAACTCAATCTTAAGACGGTAGTAAAGCAGTCATTCACACCACACCCAGACCTAGTGTTCTGCTTTAATAATTTACTCCAGTCCACAGGGGGGAAATTCTGCTTTTGAAAAATGCTGTGAGCTGATAGGCTTCTGTGTGACATTATATCCTTTTACAAGTCTGAACTGGTAAGGCCAGATAACGTCGGAGACAGTTTTAGACAGATAGTGTTGTAATGGCTGGGTTTGCCCTGGTCATAAATAAGGTCTATTCCAGGTTCCAACCACACCTCTGTTTCTGTTAACTCAACCTGCACTTATTGAGGGAGCTGCAGGGTACGGTCAGGTTGGAACATCACACCCAGGTGGCTCTCCCTGTTTGGAGCTCTCCAAAAAAAAGTATTTACAGTCTGATGTTGTTATTGTATGGGCTGAGCTGAGCTCATATCAGTAGAGTTAGGATTACGCCCTTTCTGTTAATCATTTATTGTGAATCATAGATAAAATGCCTTCAAGAACAAAAGTGCTTAATATTTGTAAAAATATATTCTAGAACCAACTTCTGGCGATACACAGTACTAGAATGTAGAACTTCTAGCTTGTCCAACACATTATAGTCGAATGACTTGAAGAACCTCTGGCTTGTCCAACACATTATAATCAAATGACTTGAAGAACCTCTGGCTTGTCCAACACATTATAGTCAAATGACTTGAAGAACCTCTGGCTTGTCCAACACATTATAGTCAAATGACTTGAAGAACCTCTGGCTTGTCCAACACATTATAGTCGAATAACTTGAAGAACCTCTGGCTTGTCCAACAGAATATAGTCGAATGACTTGAAGAACCTCTGGCTTGTCCAACAGATTATAGTCAAATGACTTGAAGAACCTCTGGCTTGTCCAACAGATTATAGTCAAATGACTTGAAGAACCTCTGGCTTGTCCAACACATTATAGTCTAATGACTTGAAGAACCTCTGGCTTGTCCAACACATTATAGTCAAATGACTTGTAGAACCTCTGGCTTGTCCAACACATTATAGTCGAATGACTTGAAGAACCTCTGGCTTGTCCAACACATTATAATCAAATGACTTGAAGAACCTCTGGCTTGTCCAACACATTATAGTCAAATGACTTGAAGAACCTCTGGCTTGTCCAACAGATTATAGTCGAATGACTTGAAGAACCTCTGGCTTGTCCTACACAGTACAGTCTACTGACTAGTAGAACTGGCAGGCAAATGCCATGTGACTGCGGCTGTCAGAACCACTCTCATATCAACACGAACACACAGAAACCCTGGAGATCAGACAACACAGCTCTCATACTGTAAGCCCTATCACATCAACCAAATAATGCTGCTTATCATTTAAAGGGGGCATTTGACTTGGTTGGAATCTAGACTGCAGCGCGGCTCATCTCCTTTCTTAAACACACAGTGAGAGCATTTTGTTATGAGGACAAATCTGGAATCATTTTTGTTTGTGGTACCAGATATGATTTGCTGCTCTGTCACATTGGACTAGTATCAGGGACTGTGTTGGGAAATAGCATTTAGCATCAGAGACGGTGATGAATATGCATTGGCTGGGTTAAATAAATCATATGAATGAACATGATATGCGGCTGTGCTGAGTGGGGGTTTATGTAAGACTTTTGTTTCTCTTTCTCTCCCACAGTCCCCCTCTTCACATCGCTCTCTTTCTTTCCCTCTCCTCTTCTCTCTTTCTCTCCCTCTCTCCCCTTTTCTCTCTTTCTCTCACAATTCAGCGACAGCCAGGACCACAAAAGACACAGGTACAGAACACTGTCATTCTCCTTCCTTTGCTCACTCTATCCCTCTGTGTGTCAAAGCCAATTTTTTATGCACACTTCAGTGCAAAGTACAGTGTGAGCAAACACAGGCACGCACACTGTCTCTCTCTCACAAACACACACAGTAAATATACTGTGTGTACACTGCCCCAATTGTCCACAGTGTTCCCTTCTCAATGTGCAGTATGAGTGACATCACTCGTGTCCCTTCTACAGCTGGACCTCAACGAAACCATCATCCCCCTATCCTGAGTAATAATCTCACTGCTGCTCCAGACTCACAGTAAGACAATGTCGTCATTCAACTGTTTCAATCCCCCGTCACCTCACTGCCCCTCACCTCACTGCCTGTCACCTCACTGCCCGTCACCTCACTGCCCATCACCTCACTGCCCCTCACCTCACTGCCTGTCACCTCACTGCCCCTCACCTCACTGCCCCTCACCTCACTGCCTGTCATCTCACTGCCCCTCACCTCACTGCCTGTCACCTCACTGCCCGTCACCTCACTGCCCCTCACCTCACTGCCCATCACCTCACTGCCCCTCACCCTCACTGCCTGTCACCTCACTGCCCCTCACCTCACTGCCTGTCACCTCACTACCCGTCACCTCACTGCCCCTCACCTCACTGCCTGTCACCTCACTGCCCGTCACCTCACTGCCCCTCACCTCACTGCCCCTCACCTCACTGCCTGTCACCTCACTGCCCGTCACCTCACTGCCCCTCACCTCACCGCCCCTCACCTCACTGCCCATCACCTCACTGCCCCTCACCTCACTGCCCCTCACCTCACTGCCCCTCACCTCACTGCCCGTCACCTCACTGCCCCTCACCTCACTGCCCCTCACCTCACTGCCCCTCACCTCACTGCCCGTCACCTCACTGCCCTGGAGCCTATCGTTAATATCCCATGGAGCTATTCTAAACAAGAAAATGTAAACCTTTGCAAAATCACTTGATTTGCTGTGTGGTCAAGGTCATGTTATCACCCACGGCTTAGTGACATAATGCATCTAACAAACAAGCTTGATAATCTACACATCATGCATCATTCCAGAGGGTTCTGACCTTAAAGGCGTGCTTGCGGCTGATGTTATCTGACGTCTGCACTCCTCCGATCCGAAAGCTGAGCAGTGGTAGACTTCCCAGCACTCCTTCCTCTTTCTCATCTGGATAGGTAGGGGGGGGGGAAGGCGGATGGAAAATAAAGATTGGGCATAACATTTACAAAACAAAAACAAATCACAAGCTTTGAACATCAAAGGAGAGATAACTGGATGTACTGTATAAAGACGGGTCCACACCTGCAGCAAGGAAAGAGGAGTGAATAGTGAACACAGTCAGTCAGCTATCACAGTCTCTCCTCTTCACTAGTGGTCTCAGCGAGCGCGGGCATAGAACGTGCCTGGAACAACAGACCCTCGTCCCGCTGTCGCATGAACCAGCAATGTAGTTCCATATTGGTCCATCAGTCCAGTAGAAAGTGATGGTGAACAAATGCGCTCTCACACAGACTCACGTGCACACCCTTCCGTAGACACAACAAGAGGTCGATGATAAAAACAGAAACGGAGCGGAGGAAAACGAAGGAGTGGGAGAAGCACTTGTGCTGAATTAAATAACGCAGAAGCTGATGGAAATGTGACGGTCTGGAGATGAGTCTGGCAGGAAGTCCTGGAGATACTGCCCTCCTCTCTCTCAATCTATTTTCCTGGCTCTCCCACTCGGCTCTTCTCTCGGTCTCTGAGCTGAGCTGTATTGCGCAGAAACAAGCGTCTTCCTCGGTTACAGAGCGAGTGTGTTTTTTAGAGAGAGAGAGAGAGAGAGAGAAGAGGGAGGGGTAACCATGGGGGTTGTGTCTGTGCAATCATACACTACTCTCTGTTGGTGCGCTCTGTGTGGTGTGTGTGTGTTTGTGGATAAGTGTGTGTGTGTTTGAGGTAGCGATCAGCCTGTATGACTCAGTTGTTGTGGAATCCAGTATCCTGCCAACTGCACCTGCCCTCTCTACACCAATCAGAGCACAGATGTTTTACAACACAGTCAGGTAAGCCGCCACACCCCTCAATCCTTCTCCGCTCTCTCTCTCTCTCTCTCTCCCTCTTTCTCTCTCTCCTCCTAGAGTCGCATTCAATGCAAAACCTGTCTACCCATGTTTTGTATTCCAGGCAAAGCCTCTAAAGCAAGTCATTCATCGAAAGACACACAAAACTAAAAATCATGTGCTAATTCCCAAACAGTTTGACCCCATTATTGAAACAGGTCAACCACACAGCTTAAATAGTTCACAAATAAACAAAATAAGAGTTTTTATTGTGGATGATCATACAGAGTCCGGCAAGCCTGGAAAGGGAGTTGTATAGGAAGTTGTGATTGTGAAACACTTGACAGAGCCATTCAGCATTAACCAGCCCAATCCCCCCATTCCCAAACAGGACACCCCCACACACACACACACCTTTGAAATCACACACCTTTTGAAGACCCCTGTCAAACAACAATCATTCTGGCTGATTCCATGGAGGTCTGAATCCTGACTGACGCTCTCTCAACACTGCAGCCTGGACATGAGGTAAGAGATGCCCTGCAACCCTCATCCTTTTACTGCTCTCCGATCATCAGTAATCCTTCAGAAGGGCGTATCATACCAGTTTCACCACAGATCAATATCCTCTCCTTTAAAGGAATAGCTTGGATGTACTATTCACATGGCCCTAGGCTGTATTGCAGCCTTCCACGATGAGTTCCCAGAATTCTTATTAGACCTTGTGTTCAGAGAGTATTCACATTTTTGCAGACTTCAATATTCACATGAGAAGCCTGATGACCCCAACTTCCTTAGAAAAGGTCTTTAGAGCAACAACTGTGAAATAAAATATGCAACAGGAAACTCCATGGTACACAGACACTACCAGAGCCCTAAATCTAGCCTCCAGAAAGTTGGTAAAAAAATCGCGCTCCACAGTTAGAAGTATTTATATTACTCTGGAAAGTCATTAAAACAGAACATCGAAACACGCTCACATCAGATAGATACAAGTTTGTACATATGTGGATGGTCTGTCCCCCTGAAAAATCTAAGGTACCCTTTGGTGTTCCACAAGGTTCAGTTTGAGACCACTTTTTTGCAATGTCAATATTCACTGCTATGCAAACGACAAAGTTTTACCTTCCAAATAAAATTGCCAATCTTATTTTTTGGAATTGGTCCTAAACAAATGGCTGGAGGCAGGGCTTATTCCTATTAAGCTTAATTATTGTGGAAAGATCTACGTGAGAGACATCAAATCCGTCGCCACCTGTAAGTATCTACTAATGACTCCTCTCATCAGTAGGGTCTCTAATGAAGCATTATCTGGGGATGTGAATGTGAACAGCAAGGCACTGGATTTACTAACCACCCTTGCTGTCTTTGCCCTTGGGGACTTTCGTCTCCACTGGGACATAATGTACTCTGTCAAATGCTTTTAAGTCATTGGCTTACTCATGTCACCCCAAGCCAGCCCTGAAGCTCATTCAATGGGAATGAACTATGGGGCCCATACTTGGCCCTCTCTTTCAGGCCGGTAAAAAAAAGGTTAAAAAAATTAGATTCAGACCCTACCAGGAAGTTGTTCCTAACCACTGTGCATCAAGTCCTGTTGTAACTTGCTCCTTGGGGTTTTTGGCTACTGTAGGTATGTTGTGACAATTGCTGATATGAAAAGGGCTTTATAAAATACATTTGACAGATTGATATTCTAAAGGCTTGGTACAATCGCATCAACCTTCAGGTGACTGAGCAGAAGCAACACTGGGTTAGTCGATGAAATTAGAAATATTTGTCTAGGATTATGATTTAATCGTCCTATTTGTACAACGTGCAAGTTATTATGGCCTTGCTTCATCAAAGCGACTCCACAGCAAGTTCAGGAGAATGTGTCCTCATGCCGTCCTGCTTCTCACCACACCTCATCCGGTACTTATGCTCCGCACATATATACGCTGAGCGGTGGAGCCCATTTCCTGGCAAATAACCATGATTGAGCTAGCAGGGGCCCATTTCAACACAAGGAGTCGCTAGAGAGCGAAAGGACAAGGCAGCCCTTTTTTCGAGCATCATCCCCTCCACACAACTGGGATGATGCTTAGTCATTTACATTAGCCCTCTACAAGAGCAACGTCAGCATGCAGGCATGTTTTTTCCTTTAAGCTGCATATGCCGCCCATAGCGTCAAACCTCTGCTAGCTACTCCATGCTATTTGGCCACCACGCAAGTGTTGTGATTTGGATGCACATTCTTTATCCACATTGTTTGGTTGCTGTTATGGAGCTTTCCAGGTCACCTTGCCCGGTGCTCATTTGATGTTCAGGATTTGACAGATTATCGGTGAAGTACGGTGTCTGTGTCTCCACAGTCTGGGATTTATTGGGCCGGTGGGCTGCTTATTTAACCTCTACATGGAGCAGGGCCTGTTATCCTACGCCCCGAACAGCCCTCTGGTTCAATGCACCCTGATGACACTGATACGTGGGTGTGTGAGTCTTGCTCCCAGGCCGACAGCACGGCGCTCCCAAAGGAAGGGAGAAGCTGCATGGTGAGGTACTGCTCCGTGTCAAGAGGTGACGGGCGGCCTCGTGGCGGGAAGGAGGTGTACCCCGCACCCACACGTGTCCTCTCATACATACACCTGAAACATTTAAGCAGGTCATTGAATTGGTAACTGCTTAAAAATTGTGTTGGGCTCAACAAAAAAACGAGTATTTATATTGTGCGCCTGAGCGTGCACGGCACACACACACCAGTCAGTGTACAGAGAGAAGGCGGATCAGCAGGCAATTAGCAACTCCAAACAGCAGCAGCTCAACCTCTCTTAAGTTGATGGAAACATAACAAATTCTCCACTTCACAGACTACTCTTCTATGTGTGGGAGATGACTTTGACTATATAATTAGTGAGGTCCCTAATTGTAGAGACAACATCATACTGTCAGGGCTCGAGGTCGGCTGGGAATGGAACATGGGCGACTTTGGAGATGGGGTGGTATCTAGTCTAGCTATAAACAAAAAACGTGAACCCTAAGCTGGGGGGCTGCAGTTTTAAATCCCAGCCTGAGTCTTTAAAGGAAGGACTCATTGAAACACACACTCCTAATCTACATGTCCAGAACAACTCAAAGACTATCCACATCCCCTGGCCAGGGCAGCTGGAACGCTCTGACAATATCGCCCTCAATGTCCCAACAACAAAAGACCCCAGCCTCTTTCTGCCCATTTCTGGCCCCTCTCTCCTTGCTGGCATGGTGATCACGGCAGTAAATTGCAAAGTCACACATTCTCCCCTCGCTCCCCTCATCTCTGTCTCTATACTTCAATCTCTCTTTTCCACAACACAGCTGGGACTGAGGGGGCAGTTAAACGAGCCGTCAGACGTGTGTGGAATCCAGACAGAGGATTTCTTGTGACCAGAGGAGGGGAAGGGGGAAAGTAAAAGAAAGGAAATGAAATGAAAGATGGATAAAAAAGAATAATAATACAGCGCTCAAGGGACAGTTTGGGAACATTGTTGAATGTGAATTTGGAAAATGTACAGTGACTTTGCAGTGAGCTATTGAATCACAGAACAACCGTAACATTTAAATATGAATGATTTTTTAGCGGTTGCTATGCTTCAATTCCTGTGGGGGCATTTTCTGACTTCTTTTTCGATTTGTTATAATTTTATTTCTTTGAGTTGCTTTGAGATCATCCTTATTAGGCTCAGATTTGCAAGTGTCTGTACAGATCGGGAATTGAGCTGGGTGTTTTGCAATACGACTAGTTCCATGTAACCTAACTGGCACCAAGAGACTGTTCCCATTTCCTGTTGCTTACAGGAAGACAAACCACATCACACACCTTTCACGTGTAATTCTAGGGTGGCATCGTCAACAGCATGTTTAGGGGGATAAACTGCTGACACCCAAACAATGAAAACAGCTCATTCTCCACGCCCTTGTGGAGACATCCCGCTCACAGGCAGAGGGGTCAGAGTTCATCAGTGTGTGTGTGAGCAAGCAGGGGTGCGTCTTATCATGGCTCATGCGACAGATTCCACTACTACTCCCCAGCCCTCGGGTGAGACGTGAGAGATGAAGGATCCGAGATGCTCTGGAAGTATAACCTTGGCCATCGTTTAATACTTTAAATGATTAGTTTGGGTAGTGCCTTCACTCCAGTTTTACAAGTACCAGCCACCTTTTTCCAATAGGAGACAAATATTCCCGTGTTTAATGGGGGATACTCCTAATTGTCCACTACTGCTCTCAGCTGGTACAGAACAGGGAAGGAGGGGAACAGAGTCAGGTTTGGAACAAACAACATCAGCTTAAGGAGTTGCTGAGGGTGTTCTCAGTTGTAATGAAGCTTTGACAGATTTAGTGGTTCGGGTCTTAAAAAAAAAATGCAAAGACAGAAAGGACTTAAAGGGTTGCTAAGGGGAGCTGTAAAAATAACTTGGTTTCCCTTTATCTTTCTCTCTCTCTCTCTCTGTCCAAACCTGGATGCATTGACACAAGCTTTTGAAAAACAGTTACCTTGACCCTGTGGAATTTGTTCTGATAAGAATAGGCTCCTACTTTAACCCGACCAGTATGTTTTAATGTACATGTACTTCCGAAGGGCATTAAATACAAATAAACCAAACCCTAACATATTGTACGCTATTGCCTCTGTAACACGTGTGTGAACACACACAGACAAAGAAACAAACCTACACAAAGATAATTATAGTGAGCTAAAATAAAAACTACAGTTGTGAGAAACCAGTATGGCAACAAAACTGACATAAAATCATTAACCTTGACATTCGCATCATAATTTTTTTTTAGCACGTGTCCTTGTGTTGTTTTCAATTACTGTATGGATATGTATTGACACAGTCATTTATTGTATTAATACAGTAATGAGTGCTACAGTAACATGTTGTTGAAGCAGTAGCGCGATAGCAACGACTAGCATTAATTACCTGAGTATCACAGCCAATTTGCTTGCCTACACCCAAAACTGTATGCTATAAACTTGTTCAGACAGAAAACGCTGCGTTTCATTGAAGAAAAAAGCACAGCAATACCCATACACGTCTTGGTGTTAGGTTCTGCTCCTCTGGTGTAACTCGCTGCCATCACATGATCGTGTATACGAACAATAACATCACCGTAATTCCTGATATCAATCCCCATAGGCAGTGAGCGAGGTACGCATGTGCCAATCCATCCACGGAAGAAAACTGGTGGACCTGGATGTGTTGCACACACATGCTAGTGACAGCAGCACTCATCAGAACAGACGATTAAACACTCAGTATGAAATCTGATATTATGACAAGAGAAATCACCTCAAGGCACTTCGCTGGGCACGCAATTAGGTTTCCTCTCTAACCTGGCTATGCAAACTTGTCTTGAAATGTTTTGTAGTGTTTTGTATTGTTTTTTATTTTTATTTTAAACCCTTAATTTGCCATGTGACTGGGAGTACATTCTAATTTGCATAGTCAGGTTGGACAACCTGGAATAATGGTTAACTTGCATACCCAGCTACAGAAGAGCAAATGTTTCACCTTGCTGGCTTGTGGGTTCAATCTAACTTGCGAAGAAGCTCTAACCACTAGGCTGTGTTCTTCACATTCTGCTGCCATTATAACAATATTTAACAACAGTAGGAGGAGCGTTTTGTATTCTGTTAAGAGTTACTAAAGTAAACATTTTGTAGTCTTGTATAACAGAAAAGGAGTGTGTTGTATTCAGTCATAACAGTAGAAGGAGTGGTTTGTATTCAGTCATAACAGTAGGAGAGTGAATTTTTTGTAATGAGTCATAACATTAGAAAGAAAGGTTTGTATTCATTCATAACAGTAGGAGGAGTAGTTTGTATTCAGTTATAACAGTAGGAGAGTGAGTGGTTTGTTTTCAGTCATAACAGTAAAAGAGTGAGTGGTTTGTATTCAGTCATAACAGTAGGAGAGTGAGTGATTTGGATTCAGTCATAACAGTAGGAGAGTGAGTGGTTTGTATTCAGTCATAACAGCAGGAGAGTGAATGGTTTGTATTCAGTCATAATAGTAGAAGGAGTGTTTTGTATTGAGTAATAATAGTAGAAGGAGTGGTTTGTATTCAGTCATAACAGTAGGAGAGTGAGTGTTTTGTATTCAGTCATAAAGGAAGGAGAAGGAGTGTTTTGTATTGAGTCATAATAGTAGAAGGAGTGGTTTGTATTCAGTCATAACAGTAGGAGAGTGAGTGTTTTGTATTCAGTCATAAAGGAAGGAGAAGGAGTGTTTTGTATTGAGTCATAACAGTAGAAGGAGTGTTTTGTATTGAGTCATAACAGTAGAAGGAGTGGTTTGTATTCAGTCATAACAGTAGGAGAGTGAGTGTCTTGTATTCAGTCATAATAGTAAGAGTATGAATGGGTTTGATTCCCATAAAAAGCATTTTGTTTTCTGCTCTAAAAGCAAAAATATCAATGCTTTGTATCTTGTTTTAAAAGTAAAAATGTAAATGATTAGCATTCAACAGCAGAAATAAGAATGTTTGTATTCTGTACTCTACAGTATGAGTGTTTGTATTCTTTTCTACACTATGAGTGTTTGTATTCTGTTCTACAGTATGAGGGTTTTGTATTCTGTTCTAAAGTATGAGTGTTTGTATTCTGTTCTACAGTACGAGTGTTTTGTATTCTGTTCTACAGTATGAGGGTTTTGTATTCTGTTCTACAGTACGAGTGTTTTGTATTCTGTTCTACAGTATGAGTGTTTTGTATTCTGTTCTACAGTATGAGTGTTTTGTATTCTGTTCTACAGTATGAGTGTTTTGTATTCTGTTCTACAGTATGAGTGTTTGTATTCTGTTCTACAGTATGAGTGTTTTGTATTCTGTTCTACAGTATGAGTGTTTGTATTCTGTTCTACAGTATGAGTGTTTTGTATTCTGTTCTACAGTATGAGTGTTTGTATTCTGTTCTACAGTATGAGTGTTTTGTATTCTGTTCTACAGTATGAGTGTTTTGTATTCTGTTCTACAGTATGAGTGTTTTGTATTCTGTTCTACAGTATGAGTGTTTGTATTCTGTTCTACAGTATGAGTGTTTTGTATTCTTTTCTACAGTATGAGTGTTTTGTATTCTGTTCAAACAGTAGAGAGGGTTTATCATGAGTAATACATTGTGGTTCTGAGACACCGAGCAGACAAGACGATGAAACACATCTGTATCCTTCCGGGACTTGGAAAGCAAATAGAAAGGGGGAGCGAGAAAAGACCAAGCAAAATGATATTAATATCATAATCTCCTTATCATCTCCTCTAATCTTCCTCATCTTGCAAGTCACCATTCATCCAGGTAGGTAACGTATTGGAACGTACATGGAATGATCAACAGGCAGGCAGAGACAGCCTCCCTAGTTCTGCTGTGTGTTTGTGCCTGGGAGTTCATGTGTGTACATGTCTAGGTGGTATAACTGTTGACATTGCCCAATGTATTTGTGTCTTATTGTTTTATCTCCTCCCAAAACAATGACACACATACTTCTATATTGTGTACACACGGCCAAAAATAAATCCAAACGGCTCCGACATCGAACATAAAGACATTTCGAGCCCAGCAAAATATCTAAATGCCTCATTGTTTATTCACCACATCGACTGCGGTTTGAGGCCTTAAGGAGAGTGGAGACCAGATGATAAGAAGGGTCTCTGTGTGGTCTTTAAGCACTTTGAACACTGTCCACAGTCTTGACAACGTGGTGACTTACGCCAAACACACCGTCTTCCGCTTAGCCAACAGAACCAACATTTACATTACATTTGATGTTTTAGTCATTTAGCAGACGCTCTTAATCAGACAGACTTACACTATGAGTCCATTTTTTTTTTTAAAGGGACTGCTCCCCGTTCAAAACTACATTCCTGGCATTGCATGCTAGCAACAGAGCCCCCAGAGGAGTGACATTGAGTATAAACGACACAACCATTTCAAACGTGACAGCCAATGTTAGCACAACAAAGCGAAGGAGGCATCATGTCCCACAAGCCATAAAACAGGCAGAGTGTCACCAAGGCATATCTGATTGGCATTGGATGTAGTATGGCTTGTTAACGATCCTGGACTGCAAAGGGACAACCAGATGACCGATGACTAAAGCCAGCCAGATGAGCTAAATGCCCTCCACGCTTCAACGCATCAACTGTTCCCGGACTTCCTGACGGCCTGCCCCCAGGTTGTGAGGGTAGGCAAAAGCACATCCGCCAGGTCCGCCTTCAACACGGGTGCTCTCTGCTATACTCGTAGTTCAACCATGACTGTATGACTCCAACACCGTCTTCATGTTTTCTGAAGACATGAATCTGGTAGGCCTGGTCATGGATGAAAATGACCTTTTTCTCCTACCTTTACTATAATTCATATCTCTGTGTATAATGTATTATTGCCTACTACATTATTTTCTAGCGTACATCTTTGTTATTTAGTTCAAGCTGCAGAAAAAAGGAATAATTATACTGTATACATCACTGTTATTCGACACATTGTCGAATTAAGCTTGTGAGGGATAATGTATTTGATTCCGACAAAGCATTCCAGTTTTAAATGCAGCTAAAACCATACAACTCCACAGACTAGAGTGAGCCTGAGGCAGCAGTCGCTGTGGGACTTCCTAGTTCAAATAAAGTTTAACATATGGATACAGAGCGCAAATTTGACTAAAAATAAGATGCCACTTCAACCCCATGTGTGTGGGTGACTATCTGCATACCTCTGTAGTAGAAGAGGCATCTGTCAGTCAAGACGAACCATCGCTTGTTCCACTGTTTCACCCCACTGCTGGCCTACAAAGGAGTGACAGAGAGGGACAGAGGAGAGCATAAGACCCAGAGGTGAGATGCGTTTGAAACATCTACTGGGAGGGACTGGGAGGTGGAACAACATAATAGTGGAAAATGGTCCAAAAGCTGACAAGAAAATGCAAAACCACAAATGAAGACAAATATCTCACATATACGATGTGCGAGACCCAAACAAAGTAAGAGTCTGAGACATACTGGAACAAAACAAAGAAATAGTGTGAGACATACTGGAACAAAACAAAGTAAGAGTCTGAGACATACTGGACCCAAATAAAGTAAGAGTCTGATACATACTGGAACAAAACAAAGAAATAGTGTGAGACATACTGGAACAAAACAAAGTAAGAGTCTGAGACATACTGGACCCAAATAAAGTAAGAGTCTGATACATACTGGAACAAAACAAAGTAAGAGTCTGAGACATACTGGACCCAAACAAAGTAAGAGTCTGAGACACACTGGAACAAAACAAATTAAGAGTCTGAGACATACTGGAACAAAACAAAGTGAGAGTCTGAGACATACTGGAACAAAACAAAGTAAGAGTCTGAGACATACTGGACCCAAATAAAGTAAGAGTCTGAGACATACTGGAACAAAACAAAGTAAGAGTCTGAGACATACTGGACACAAACAAAGTAAGAGTCTGAGACATACTGGACCCAAACAAAGTAAGAGTCTGAGACATACTGGAACAAAACAAAGTGAGAGTCTGAGACATACTGGACCCAAACAAAGTAAGAGTCTGAGACATACTGGACCCAAAAAATATGTACAATTACGGGTTATTTGACATGAATCATACTACTACCATCTACAGAGCTGATTTACCTGTTTGTATAGCCATCCTTGTTTGGTCACCTCTGCTTTTGGGTTCCTCCGCATGGAGTTGGAACGCTTCCCAAACGTAGCAGCTTTCCTTTGAGTCCGAGATGCCTGGTAAGGAAAGGAAGAAAGTGAGATTGGGAACAGAACAGAGCTCACTGTCACAAAACCTGATGGGGTGTAATGATTTATCATGTCCAGGTGTGTGTGTGTGTGTGTGTGTGTGTGTACTGACCCGGGGGGTGAAGGGCTGGGCCTGGGTCTGGGACTCTGGGGAAGATAGGTCTGATACCATGGTGGTGCTGTTGGAGTTGGAGTTGACGTCGGTGGGTGAACTCACGGGTCCTCTCCCTCCAGCCTTCCCATTCATTTCCAAATCACAGCTCCTACAGAGAGAGAGAGAGAGAGAGAGAGAGTGAAAGGAGGAAAGAGAGGAGGGAGAGAGACAGGCAGAGACAGTGAGAGAGACCTCATACCTGCAGTAAACAGTATTAACTATCTGTCATGATCCTGACTTTTTCCTTTGATCACACTTTCTCACTTTCTCATCTTTTTCAACTCACCCTCTGTTGGTCCCTCCCCTTACTGGCCCAGAGGGCTTTAAAAGGACAGTCATTTAAAGCAGGCCTTAAAATCTACATAAGCAAAGTTAGTGAAGTTAATGTAGGATTATTTTCATAGCCATGGTACATAGATGTGTATACCCATGATTTAGACTCATATTTCTGTCCAACATACTTGACTCTATGACAGACAGAAAAAGCAACAAAGACAAGTAATCCCACATATAGTAAATCTCTCCTCACATTTGTCAGATCTAACACTAGAGTGTCCTAATGATGAGATGTATAACTGAGGTCTGGACTCACTGGTCATTATGGATCCCATGACACTAGTTAGAAGAGCAGAGGTGTTGAACCTAACATCCAATCAGAGCTTAGAGTCATTTAAATATTTTCCTTCCACGGCCACTCTTACTCTGGTTGTTAAAGGGTTCTTTGCCAACTACCCTTAAGAACAGAAGGAAAAAAGTAAATGCTAATATGTAAGTATTTCATATTAAATCTTTCAACAATAACTTGCAGTAAATCACTGGATCTTTAGAGGAACCATCATGTCTTATATCCGATTCATCATCAGCTCGATACAATATTGATTTTGGCAAGGAAACAGAAAAGGGAGTAGAAGCCTAACCACACCTAGGGGCATTTATGTACCTGTCAGAGATTACTGTTACTACTATTATATTACCAACACACTGTAAAACCTAATAGGTTCAGAATACTCAATACTTTTGTGGAAACTGATTAAATCAAAATTAAGTCAACTAACTTAATTTTGTTAAGTAAGTAATTACTTAAAAATTACAATTTATTGGAACTTAATAGTTAAGATTTGTTTTATATTTATTTCAAGTAAACTGTACATAAAAATATAGAATATTATTTTTTTCCCAATATGCATTGCCCTTTAAATGAACTCTAGAGTTACCAACCATGACTGTTTTTGTTAATGCCTGAGACATGGTTATTGAACACATTCATTCCTTTGGTCAATTCCTTGCTAACAGTTATAAAATATTCAGCTGTGAATACTTAAGATATTCATAAATCCTTATTTTGAAGTCTTGGAAGCCCCCCACCACGAGCTCATGAACTGTTCATTTCAGATGCTGTCATCATGGACTGTTCATTTCAGATGCTGTCAAAATATGCTGTGTAACATCATACTGAATTCCTAGCACAGTGGCTAGAAAGACATGTTTGAAAAATATTCATAACTTGTAGGAAATTCCCAGATTTTCAAAATAAAAATTAGCACTTCTGCTGAGATTTCTGGAATTCCCGGGAACTTCAGTGGAGTTTTGCAAAGCTACACACAAGGCATTGGCTTTATAAAGGAATACATAATTCCTATTGGAACCCGAACTTCTGACACAAAGATGGATATTTTATGTAATTGTTACAATCATTTCAGTAGCGGGGGCATGTTTGACTAAATGATTGGATTACTTTAGACAAATGTATGTGTTTGATGTTTGTGTAGCTAAGATGAATTAATCAGTAAAGTACATGCAAAAAAGGGATAATAAAACATTTCCAAAATATCAACTTGAAGCAGAGCATGCTGGGAAATTTTTCATTTTGAACTTGTAAAAACTGAGTAAAAGTCAGTAAAACATAAACGTTTTAAGTTATTGGGAACATTTATCTAACTTTGAGTTACACTTAGTAGAAACATTTCAGTAAGAAATACGTTAGGGGTTTCCAGTGCAGATGAATGTAGGAGCATAAATGCCACACTGTACCAGGGAGGCTCCAGTGCTTTGCTTTGCTGTAAACACAGCGTTGTGCTGTGTGAAGAATAACTTTGTGACAGGTCTGATTAGAGGCACTTCTCTATTCCATCTTTTCATGTGTATATATGTATGTGTGTTTGTGTGTCTCTCAATATGTGTGTGTGTCACCATGTCTCCTCAAAAACTATGAGTGAATAGGGAGATTTATTCTCTCAGTGATACAGCGACACTGAAGGGAATCGCAGACGTTTATTAACAGTGGTATTTTACCTTGAAATGCTGGCACGTCAGACCACGTATATGTTAAGGGTTAGGGTTTGGGTTAAGGGTTTGGGTTAAGGTTTGGGTTAAGGGTTAGGGTTAGGGTTAAGGGTTAGGGTTAAGGGTTAAGGGTTTGGGTAAAGGGTTAAGGGTTAGGGTTAGGGTTAGGGTTTGGGTAAAGGGTTAAGGGTTAAGGGTTTGGGTTTGGGTAAAGGGTTAAGGGTTAGGGTTAGGGTTTGGGTTAGGGTTAGGGTTAGGGTTAAGGCTTAGGGTTTGGGTTAGGGTTTGGGTAAAGGGTTAAGGGTTAGGGTTAGGGTTAGGGTTAGGGTTTGGGTTAGGGTTAGGGTTTGGGTTAGGGTTTGGGGAAAGGGTTTGGGGAAAGGGTTAGGGTTAGGGTTTGGGTTTGGGTTTGGGTTAGGGTTAAGGCTTAGGGTTTGGGCTTGATTCAAAGTGGTGGCTGGGTTGTACTCAACCATGAGATGTAATGTATATACACTATGTGAAGTTCTTTTGCTTGTTTTATGGACACAATATGGTTGTACTAAGGTTACGGTTGGGTTGTACTCCCATCAGGTGGGTTAAAGCTGGATTAAGATTTGGCGTCAGGAATTTGTGTAGTGGCCTGTCTAGGGTTACATTGGTTTGATGTAAAGATTAGGTAACGTTATATTTTTAACTGGGTTGCACTTACGTTTTGTTACGTTTGGTTAACTATCAAAGTTAGATGAACATTGCACTTACGTTATGTACGTGTGTATCGGTCCGGTCTCTTCCAGCTGGAACTGGGTCACTGGCTGTCCAGCTGGTCCGCTTGGGTCATGTTGACTGGAGAGTAAGAAAAGTGAGAGAGACGTGAGTATTGGACCCATACTGTCAAGCCGTGATGAAAACCGCTGATCTAAGGCTGATCCATCACATTGAGCCCTGACATCACAGAAACCCAGCAGCCAGACAGAACTTCAGCAAACAGAATCCATTCATTATTCAGCGGATTTACAACTGTGGTTCGGCGGCATTAGAACTGTTGTTCTGCGGCTTTAGAACTGATCCAGCAGCCACGGGGGACGAGGGGGCAGCGGGACATCGCAACCAATCAGGGCCCCACTTCAGACCCCTCCACCAATAGGATCGGTCAAGACGGCCAGCGGGACGACAGAGCTGACCGACGTCCTCGGATGTCGTGCCGGGAACGCCGACGTGGGAACAGGTCAATACCTGCTGTGGTGTGGTTTTCTCTGTTTGTGTGGTTGTACAAGTGTTCCCGCGGGCTGTAGGCCAGTGTCCCTTCCATTGATTTTACAACGGCCTGACGGCCAAGGCTCTGGGAGTGTGTGACTCTCCTGTTTCTGCTGAGCAGCGTAACCTAACCAGTGATGAACGCTGGCGGTTCCAGAGGTGGAGTGGGTCCGCTGTGTTGCCCTTCCTCACACTGCGCGGCCGACACAACGGATCGTCTCCTTAGCAGACACGTTCCTGGACTCTGTGATCAACCAGGCTATTCCCGGCTGTGGTCGCGGACTCAGGCTGGCTCCAACAAACACACAAGGCCACCCGAGTGCTTGTTCCATTCCAGCTGTCACCGTTTGAATCCTCCCACCATCCACCACTAAACTCACGTCAACCGTTACGCATCCAGACATGTAGAGTCCTGAGCACGCATGCACGCCAACGCCGACTCACATGTCACACACACACTGAAGACGTGATAGGTGCTCAGCACGCACAGCCACACACGAAGACGCACAACTGCAAGGCGAGTGCACACACACACTCACAATAAGAGCACATTTTTACAGCGAAGGTTTCACTTTGAACTTTACATGAAACTACGCACCTCGTTCCTCTTCAAGATGGCAGCGGAACTCACCTGGTGCTAGTCTGAAAGGAAAACTGACTGCTGCTAGGTATGACAGCCTTACAAGGGTCTTCTCTGACTTTTAATGGCGTGAGGAAAGGACTTGAACACATCTCCCCTAAATCATCCAGGTTCTGCAAGTGTCTCTGTCTTTCTAAAGGGCAGCCGATTTTTTGGATTTGGCAGGTTAAGTTCAGTGTAGCCTAATATGGTAACAGCCTGGGTTGATACATAATGTAGATGCAAAGCACAGAGCTAACATGGTCCTCAGTGAGGTCATGATAATTGTCCAGCCAAGGAAAGCTTTACTGTATGCCTACAGCAGCGCCTGAAGCCATGCATTGACCCTGTGAAGAGGACAGGCAGCACATGGCAGTCATTTTCCCCACACTGAAAGGACTGTGACAGAGCCTACACTGTGTGCAGCATTTTTCCAGCCTTGTGTTAATATGAAGGAGATTACGCTACCTATGTAGCCTATACAACTGAAGCACACCCAGGACCTCCGCTTCAGAAACACGTGATCCTCCCTTCTCAAGAGTCAAACCCAGGACCTCTGCTTCAGAAACACACCTTAACAACCCTCATCAAGAGTCAAACCCAGGGCCTCGGCTTCAGAAACACATCTTACTGACCCTTCTCAAGAGTCAGACTCAGGACCTCTGCTTCAAAAACACACCTTACCAACCCTCATCAAGAGTCAAACCCAGGGCCTCTGCTTCAGAAACACACCTTACCAACCATCCTCAAGAGTCAAACCCAGCACCTCTGCATTATAAACATGAGTCCCTCCTCGAGAGACTCAAACGATGCTCTGCTCAAAAGCCAGCTGACGACTAACACAAACATGGACATTTAAGGCTGAAGAGAACACAAACACATCAGAGGCAGCTAGTTTTCAACACACTGTGAGTCTCCAGAACCAGGGTGGAGGAACACCGATCCAAGGCAGACCACCACAACAGTCTCTCTGTCTCGTTTACTCTCGGCTCAGGCCCACTGCTTCATTATAAAGCTTGTGGCGTGTGGCCCAGAGCATGTGGCAGAGGCTCTGTGTATCCTCCTCACACACACACACACACACACACACACAAACACGCACACACACATTTATACAAACACACACACACACACACACAAATTGATAGGTAAAGAGGACAAGGGGCAGCCAGCCAGGACACAGTCAGCCATAAGGCATGCACCTCACGACATCAAAGCAGTACAACACACACCAGAGCACCTCTGCCTGCGTGCAGCCAACCACGCTAAACCTCGGACAAACCTCCTACAAACCTTTCACAGCCTGGCTGTCGGACTGGGCATTGGGACAGGACAAGCTACAGCTGATGGGATTGTGTGTGTGTGTGTCCTGGTCTCAGAGGGTCCTGTGACTGAGCTTCGCGTCCATGCGTAACCTACAAACCTATATGGAAAGGGACTGCATCTCTGCTTGCTTTGGGGAAGAGACAAATGGCTGAACAGAATACTGTCACAACGTAACATTACAACACCACAGAATGAGCTGAGAAACAATGGACCAGTCCCAGCAACACCTCTGACATACGACAGTTTGGCAGTAGCCATTCCTGCAAGGCTACTCACATGAAAGACAAGCCGTGGTCCAGATCCACACGCACACAGGCAACCGCACGCATACACAATCTATCAGCCTATCACAAAACTGCCCAATTAAAGCCATAAGCCTGATCTCAATGGTTTCCTCTCCGGCAGCACTGCATTGCAGTCGTCTCTGACCTCCAGCTTCTGGCTCCCTCTCCCCTCGCCCCCCCCCCCGCCCCCCACGCTCAGCACGCTGCCGGACAGCCCCGGCACAGCCCACCGCCCCGCGGCCGCGGCCACTCCGCCGTCCCCCGACCTACCTCACCCTCCGGTCCGCGCGGAACTTCAGCATCCTTCGCCGGATCAATCATATAACAGATGATACAGACGAAGAGGGGGAGGGGATTGGGGGGGGGGGGCAGAAACGTGGAGTGACAGGGAAAGGAGAGAGCAGCTGTCTAAGACCGGGCCAGGAGAAGGACGCTTTAACGCTGCCGCTGAACGGGTGCTGCATGTAGTAATTGCTGTCCTTCTTTCTCTCCTTGAAAACATACTGTAGCCAGCCTCTTTCCCTCTCCTCTCCCTCTCTCCTCGCTTGCACACACTCACCGGCTCTCTATCACTGTCCCTGTCCTCTCCCCCTCCTCTCTTGTTCTCTCTCGTTTTCTCTCATGCTCTGTCTGCCTAACAGAACTGCAAGGCTCAGCTGATTTAGCCCAGGGTCTGGCTGTCTGTCTCTATATCACGGTTTCTCTGATTTAGCCCGGAATCTGTCTGTCTTTGCATCTCTCTGGTTTAGCCAGGGTCAGGCTGTCTGTTTCTCTGGTTTAGCCAGGGTCAGGCTGTCTGTTTCTCTGGTTTAGCCAGGGTCATGCTGTCTGTTTCTCTGGTTTAGCCAGGGTCAGGCTGTCTGTTTCTCTGGTTTAGCCAGGGTCAGGCTGTCTGTTTCTCTGGTTTAGCCAGGGTCAGGCTGTCTGTTTCTCTGGTTTAGCCAGGGTCAGGCCGTCTGTTTCTCTGGTTTAGCCAGGGTCAGGCTGACTGTTTCTCTGGTTTAGCCAGGGTCATGCTATCTGTCTCTCCATCAGCTTTCTCTCTCTGTCTGCATCCTTGTCTCCCTTTTCTCTTTTATTCCCCAGCAAGGAGGCAATAAAATCTGGAGCCATGTGGCCGCGCTGCCTGTCCCCAGGTGGAGGTCTGAACAATCCCCAGCTGGTGTGTGGATCTGGCAGGTTGAGTTATCCCCCCCTCAGTGACTAGCATCCCAGTTGTGGTGTAGGAAAGGGGCCTGGAGTGTGGAGAATTAACAAAAGGACACATGTCATCTGCCATTCGGGTAAAAGCCAGCCCGTCATTTCCTCTCCCTCCGCTTCACCCTCAGTTTTCCTCCTTCAGCTCTCCTCTGGAGGGAGTGAGGGAGGGAGGAGAGACGTCGCTCCTCAGTCACTCATAGCGTCATAATTAGATCCATATTTCACGGGGAGAGAAGCTCAGCATTAAAACACAAAGCCAAGGGCCAGCTGAGGCAGCCGTATTAAAATGTCACAATGTCGCCGTTAGTTGTGTACGACGCTTTTTAATCATGTTTGCTCTCCATTTCAGGGTGTTTTTTTCGGAAGCTTGGCAATTTCTTTAAATATAATGGCGTAAATGGGTTCTTCTCTTCATTGGTGCATTATACATATACATTTAACCTGAGATTGTTAACTGACTTGATGGCTGACATGTCCAACTACTTTCGCTAAATAACTCTGCGTGTGCGCCTCTGTGTGTGTGTGTGTGTGTGTGTGTAATGCAGAAGAGGCACAACCTCCCTCTATCTCTGGTGTGATACATTTTTCACTGTAGCCGTGCAAACAAATCCTTCATTACAACCCAGCAATGTTGTGAGGTACTGGGGTCAGGTAGGGGGTTGTGTATGATCTCTGTTTCCCTGGGCGTGACTATATCTCCCTCTATGTCATCCCCACCTCACACACACACACTCACACACACACACACACACGTCAGTCTATGCTGCTGCCATTTGTTTCCTCTGAAAAACACACTCCAGGACGGTATGGTACTACTGTGTTCCTCACCTCCCTTTGTCTTTCATCTGACAAATAACCCTTCTGGTATTCACCTTATCACTGGTCATATCTGCTAATGCTTAGTGTGTGTTTTACCTGGGATTTAGTGGGCAAGACAGAATGGGTTTATTATATGTGATCCTCTTTGTCTCTATCTCTCTATCTTTCTGTCTCTCTATCTATATGTCTATCTATATATTTGCCTAGTGGTATAAAGGGACTCTAAAAGTACAATATCAAATCTATGTCCAAACAAGGTCCAACGCTAACCTTTTTCTCACTGGCCCTATCAGGCCAGTTGGTCTGAAATCTACTGGCCCAGACTGATTTTTACCGGCCCACACTGAATGAAAAATTAAATAAAATACAATTGTACTGTACAGAAGTATTGAAAGTAAATATCAAATCATCAGAATATTGATTTATAAAACAGTTTTGCATCTGATGTGACACATGAGCTGATACAAGCAATTCCTGTTTACATAAATATGATGCAACATAAATTAATACTTTTTAAATTATAGTCATCAAAATATAAATATCATTATCATCTTTTCAAAAAGATATTGGCATTTGATGTGACATATGAAAGCTAGTTTGTTTGCAGGCTTCTTGTGTGTCACTGCTAGTAATCATTTAGGCAGGCGTAGTTAACATAACACTTACCCTACTTGGGCACTTTATGCTAATTTCCAGTGAGCGGGAAGTGACGGAGTTTGGCGACTATCAATGTCAGATGTTCTCTTCTTTGCAATTTTTTTCTACTCGCTAGCTCAATCACTCAATCACTAGTTAGAATAAATGACGAGAAACGTAATAATTAATTAACTGCGGTGTCTGGTATCCCCATTATTTATTATGCTTTTCTGGCTTCATATAGAGATATACAGTTATGCCCGGAAATAACTGGACACTGACACAAGTTTCTTTTATTTTGGCTGTTTACCAAAATATATTCAAGTTACAGTTAAATAATGGATATGGGCTTAAAGTGCAGTCTCTCAGCTTTAATGTGTGGGTATTCACATCCAAATTGGAGGAAGGGTTTTGGAATTACAGCTGTTTAATATGTAACTTCCTCTTTTTCATGGGACCAAAAGTAATTAGACAATTGCTGTTTCATGCCCAGGTGTGGGCTACTCATTCATTATTTCTTCATCAGTTACGCAGGTAAAAAGGTTGATAAGAGGAGTTGATTCCAGGTGTGGCATTCACATTTGAAAGCTATTACTGTGAACCCACAACATGCGGTCAAAGGAGCTCTCAATGCAAGTGAAACAGGCCGTCCTTAGGTATATTCTGGAGAAAAGAACTGGTCACAACATCTGGACACAAAAAGGACTGGACGTCCATGGAAGACAACAGTGGTGGATGATCATAGGATCCTTCCCATGGTAAAGAAAAAACCCTTTACAACATCCAGCCAAGCGAACAACACACTCCAGGAGGTAGACATATCATTATCCAAGTCTACCATGAAGAGAAGAAGCAAAAACAGAGGGTTCACCACAAGGTGCAAACCATAAGCCTTCAGGAATAGAAAGGCCAGATTACACTTTTCCAAAAATCATCTACAAAAGCCAGCCCAGTTCTGGAACAGCATTCTTTGGAAAAATGAATCTAAGACCAACCTGTACCAGAATGATGGGAAGAAAAAAGGATGGAGAAGGCTTGGAATGCCTCATGATCCGAAGCAAACCACATCATCTGTAAAACATGGTAGAGGCAGTGTGATGGCATGGGCATGCATGGCTTCAAATGGCACTGGGTCACTGGTGTTTATTGATGATGTAACAGAAGACAGAAGGAGCAAGGTGCATTCTGAAGTGTATAGGGATATACTGTATTGTCTTTTCAGATTCAGCCAAATTCAGCAAACGTGATTGGACGGCTCTTCACTTTACAGATGGACAATGACCCAAAACATACTGTAAAAGCAACCCAGGAGTTTTTTTAGGCGAAGAAGTGGAATGTTCTGCACTGGCCGAGTCAATCACCTGATCTCAACCCGATCAAGCATGCATGTCACTTGCTGAACACAAAACTTAAGGCAGAAAATTGACAGCTGCAGTAGAGGCCTGGCAAAGCATCAGAAAGAGGGAACCCAACGTTTGGTGATGTCCATGCATTCCAGACTTCAAGCAGTCACTGCCTGCAAAGGAATCTTGACAAAGTATTAAAAATGAAAATTTTATTTATGATTGTGTTAATTTGTCCAATTACATTTGAGTCCCGGAAATAAGAGAACTGTGTATGAAAATGGTTGCAATTCCTTAACGTTTCATACAATATTTTTGTTCAACCTGTGAATTAAAGCTGAAAGGGTGAAGTTCAATGGCATCTAGGTTGTTTCATTTCAGTTCCATTGTGGTGGCGTACAGAGACAAAACTATGAAAAATATTTCCAGGCCTAACTAACAAGTGAAAATTCAAGTGGGAAGAGTGACAAAGATGACAAACAAATGTTTTAATACGATGCTATGAATTTAAATGGAGAAATTGAGCAGTACTGGCCTGACACTAGATCTTACTGGACCCGGGCCAACAGGCCATCGTTAATGTTGAACCCTGCAGTCCAACCAACTTTCAGGTCTCAATTATATGTGTCTCTAAGTCTCTGAGATCATAGTTTCCCCACTGGAAGAGAGCCAGAGGGTCGGTGTGTTAACAGCCATCACAGGAGGAGAGAGAGATCGAGACAGACTCCCAGGAAATAGAGTAGGAATACAGTACACTATGATTCAGCGTGTGTGTGTGTGGGCAGATATTCCCTTTTCACCAACAATACAATGATTCCTCTCCTCTACTGTGATGGAGCCCATGATGAGGAGGTTAGTGTGCTTCAGTCATACTTCTCCCAACCTCTCCCACTCACATGCATTCACAGAGTATTTCAATAGCTTTTCTCACTGCCCTTCTCAAATGCAAAATGTTAAAAAGCAACTTGGTGTATGGTTGTTGACAGAACCTGAAATATCTCACACATCCATTGTGTGTCAGGAGAATGGCTTTCCCCTTATATTCCATTAATGTTGCATGTCCTTGTTGAATTATTTATTTGAACATTAATGCTTTGGCAATTGACAAAGGCTTTCTTGAATTATATGTGCTCACTCAATCTAAACTGAGAAATATTCAGAATCTAATGAATATCTAATGGGATATAAGAGATTGTTTGCATGCATTTTTTATCACT
Source organism: Esox lucius (assembly GCF_011004845.1). NCBI lineage: Eukaryota > Metazoa > Chordata > Actinopteri > Esociformes > Esocidae > Esox > Esox lucius. The sequence goes on along the minus strand of NC_047585.1, from coordinate 35,720,690 downwards.
CCATTTAATATTCATCAGGAGAATGGTTTCTATAGAATGGTTTCTATAGAACCTACCGGAATTCAAAGAGATGTAGAAAAACGACAAACTATAAACACCCATTAGACATTAGAATCCCAGAATTCTGTTGAAAATGACTGCACTAATGTGTGATCTATTCCTCTAAATGCCTCCCATAGTTGTTCAAGTCTCTCTGGCGAAGACATTCCTTGCATATTGTAGGTATCAGCTGGTGTAATCGTTTAGTACTGAGTATTCTAACAGTCCTTACCACCAATAATTATTTTAATCAAAGTCAACATTGTAACACGTACAATAAAAGTAGTCAGTGTAGGGTACTCGTGCCTGTCCCATGGCACTTACTAGGGGGTTAATCCGCTTTTACTTAAAGTCAAGTGTAGCTGGCTGTTTTAATGCCTTGTCAGCCTACTTGGCAGGCTAGCTGTCCGAGCAGGAACCGGAAGAGGGACAGGAGTCAGGACAACTGGAGATCTGGGACCTCTCCTACCTGCCGGCAGGGAGTTCAGCACAGCATTCCACGCAGGGACATAACAACCTGGTCAGGTCCTCTGACCTCGAACTCTGTCACTGCAGGTTTTATCTTCCTGTGGAAGTTATGCAGTTCTAGCCAACTGACTTAAAAATAAACAGGGCTTGGGACTGCATAACTCCCACTTGCCTTTCCTCAGAAGGTGAGTGTGTAACCAATATGCACAAGTTGGCAAATTATGAGTCAATCCAGGAAGGACATACTTCCAGTAAAGCCTGTGACACAGTGATGCAATATGTACTCTGACTTCTTAATAGGGAGGTCACGCACTGAGTCACGGCACAGCCCTGCAACACAACATAGAAAGGCCCAGGGACAATATGAGAAGAAAACAGATAAAGAAAAGAGGGGCTGATGGAGGAAGAGTGGAAGGGGGAGGGGTGAGAGCAGAGGACGGATGATGGAAGACGGGGTGAAGGGGGGTGGGGTGAAAGAGAAGGAGGGAGGATGGAGGAGGGGTGAAGGGGGGTGGGGTGAAAGAGAAGGAGGGATGATGGAGGAGGGGTGAAGGGGGGTGGGGTGAAATAGAAGAAAAGAGGGGCTGATGGAGGAGGGGTGGAGGGGGGTGGGGTGAAATAGAAGGAGGGATGATGGAGGAGGGGTGGAGGGGGGGTGGTGAAAGAGAAGGAAGGATGATGGAGGAGGGGTGGAGGGGGGGTGGTGAAAGAGAAGGAAGGAGGATGGAGGAGGGGTGAAGGGGGGTGGGGTGAAAGAGAAGGAGGGATGATGGAGGAGGGGTGAAGGGGGGTGGGGTGAAAGAGAAGGAGGGATGATGGAGGAGGGGTGGAGGGGGGTGGGGTGAAATAGAAGGAGGGATGATGGAGGAGGGGTGGAGGGGGGTGGGGTGAAATAGAAGGAGGGATGATGGAGGAGGGGTGGAGGGGGTGAGGTGAAAGAGAAGGAAGGATGATGGAGGAGGGGTGGAGGGGGGTGGGGTGAAATAGAAGGAGGGATGATGGAGGAGGGGTGGAGGGGGTGAGGTGAAAGAGAAGGGAGGATGATGGAGGAGGGGTGGAGGGGGGTGGGGTGAAATAGAAGGAGGGATGATGGAGGAGGGGTGGAGGGGGGGTGGTGAAAGAGAAGGAAGGATGATGGAGGAGGAGTGGAGGGGGTAAGGTGAAAGAGAAGGAAGGATGATGGAGGAGGGGTGGAGGGGGGGTGAAAGCGGAGGAGGATTGTAAGAGAAGGAGGGATGTATGAGAAGAAATCATGGAGAAGTCATAGAGAAGGAGGAGGTAGACGAGGAGTGATGGAGGAGGAGTTTTGTGTGGAAATTAAAACCTTTTACCCAGAACCCAAAGACCAACATCTAAACATTGTAAGAACCGGAAAAGGAACCAGACAAGCCTTGTTCAGCCGTCCCTCAACTAAAATGGATTAATATTATCGCTATCACCAGATTTGTACCCAGATCCCCAACATGAGTGACAGTGTCTTAACTCACTACACCACAGTGCTATATGTTTGCTGAGTGTCGGGATAGCATCTCAGCATTAGATCATGTCATGCATTAACATCACGCTAAGTTTGAATATTTCACCATAAAATGTTTTGTTAAACTGACTAACGTTTCTTATAATGTTAACCTCCACCACAAATAGCATCCATGAAATGTATGGCTTTTTCCACTGACAGCTTATTATCCAGCATTATGCTTACTAGTATAACTTACTACTTGGAATTGTCATAAGATTTGAGCAATTTCTAGCGAGGCTGTATATGAACTTAACACAGCCAAAGCTATTTCATGGCACAAAAAGTTTGTTTTTCTTTCATTCGTGAATGACATTGATACAATAACTATCAAAATAGGTGACGATAACTGACTTTTTCGTCAAGAGAAAAGACAAGAGAATTGAGGAAACCCCCACTCTTTTACTGCGCAAGGGTTTTTTATCGTACTTCGAAAATCCACCAGAAATAGTCGCAATATAAACAGTTTTATTTTAAGCTTACTATAACGTAGCTACTGAAGGTTGTAGCCAGCGATGTTTTCTCTATTCTGACACAAAAAGCATGCACAGACGCATACTTCGAAAATCAACCACAAATAGTCACAATGTAACGTGAACAGTTTCATTTCAGGCTTACTATATCGCAGTTACTGAAGGTTGTACCCAGCAATGTTTTTATCTACCGGAACCAATCCTAATGCATAATCTGCTTTGAATGTAACGAGATTCAAATGCCGTCTACGTTTGAATAGTTGCAGGTTCGCGTCTCTAACCACTACGCTGTTCAACAAGGCTTACTCAATTAGTCAGTCAGTCAGTCAGTCACTCAGTCAGTCAGTAAGAGACATTTGCTCTACTTACCCGGCTCGGCTTACACTGTTTGGCAAAAATAAGATTCATAAAGAATATTTTAGGCAAAGCATTGCAGATTGATCAGTAAAGTCTTGATATCTCTGATAAATTTCAAAGGATTGTCCAGAGGTGAGACTAAATCTATCACCATGCAGAAACACTGCCACCCCTTTCTACTAATCTGTAGATCTGAGCTCAACATAAAAACCTCTGCGTTTCTGTCCCTTAAATCATGTCAGATTTAAGGCACTTTTGCAAAGAAGTGTGGGCAAATATTGCCACGTCAAGATATGCCATGCTAATAGACTCCTAACCAAAAAGACTGAGTGCTGTAATAAAATCAAAAGGTGCTTCAATAAAGTATTAGCTAAAGGGTGTGCACACTTTTGCAGCCAGGTTATTGTAATGTTTTTATTTTTCATTTTTCCCCCTCGAAGATTTCAGATTTTCAATTGAATTGTTCACATTATAGGTCACATTAAAAGTGGAAAAGGTTTTGACATGATTTATCTTTGTCTCATTATTTTACATCACAAAAACCTGGCATTTTAACAGGGGTGTGTTAACTTTTTCTGTCCACTGTATGTCTGCATTGTACTATTTTCTAAATAACCCATATAGAGTCTTTGTGTGGATAGGTAAATAGAGACATGTATTAATAGTCATTTAATGTACGCTTGGCTGGCTGGAAGACGGACTGCTTGTTACCATAATCACTGCTGTGCTGAATCTGAGAGGATAGGGGACGGGGGGGGTACATAAATGGGTCTGTTCTCTACATATTCAGTGGACGTTCACACAAACACACACAAAAACACACACGTTCAAAGGTAAATCCAACAAATACTGTAGATTACAGTACACAAAACAAGCCTTTTCCCAATAAGTGAAATGAAAACTGCACAGGCGTCTTCAGCAGCCGGAGAGGGCTCACTACCTGACAGCCCCTGGAACATACAGTGGGCCAGCTGAGACCCCGGCCCGGCTGCCATCCCCACGGTCGGCTGGTTGCTGGGGTTTATTGTGTATCATAAAGAGGATTGAAATTGGGAGTTTCCCCACATTCCATCGCCCACTTTATCTGATGCACAAAGCTGACTGAACCACTAATCCATCTTTTAACTGCAACAGGGAGAGAAAGGGCGAAAGATGGAGAGGCAGTGGGAGAAAGAGAAGGGAGAAAGAGAAAGGATTAAGAAAGAGATGGAGAGAGAGAGAGAGATAGAGATGGAAGGAGTGTTAGGGTTAGATGTATCGTATATTAGTGTATCCATGGCTAATTTATGATAACAGGCCGTTCAGGGTATTGATCTCTGGGTCTCCGGAGGCTAAGGCTCTCTCTGGGCTCAGTCATTCCCCAAACGGATCAATACAGCCTGGGCTGACACACTGCTGACTGGGCCTGACTGGGACCTTCAATGGAACAACCCCCACAATAACGCATCACACATTAACACAGCACAACACATTCAGCACAGAGCTAATCTCGCAAATGCCGTAAAACACACAGTATCTCAGGAAAGCCTCTAACACGGCAGGATTACCTCACTATTAGGGACTAAGCATCAGTATGGCTTGAGAATCGTGCTATTATTCTAGACTGATTTATGCAATGTCCCAAACAACTGCTCCTCTTGAAATGTCCTCAGAAAAATTAAGCTATTATTTGATTGCCTCATTTTGTACAGGCCTATTTCGCTGTCAACAGTCTGAGTCCTGGAAGGCATTCCACAGTCAAACATCACAGGATGTCAACAGGTCCTCGAACCTGGTAAACAGGGCCCAACAGTGTTGTGAAACTGCTCCAGGAAACACCAAGCGGCAGATCTGGAGTAATACACTTTAATACAGGTTAATACACGTTAATACAGGTTAATGCATGTTAATGTAGGTTAATACAGGTTAATATAGGTTCATATGGGTGTTTTTCTCAGACTGAAGGTCTCTCTCTCACTCCCTCTTTCTCTATCTTTCTATCTCAGTGTTTTTCTCTCTCTTACTACCCGCTCTCTCACGCACTCACGTACTAACACACTCATCCATGAGAGGGAATGAGACCTGTCTGTGTAGGGCAGACTTGTTTGTAGCTATTACATGGTTTCTGTCTTGCACAAGCTGCTGACAGACAGCCTCTGAGGTCCAAGGGGAGTACGGCTGTCAGAGAGACTAAATTAATAGCAAACATGTGGAACTCTCTCCAGAGACAGACAGATATAACAAAGGCAGTGAGACTGAGGGAGACACTGCTTCAGCAGTCTGTCAGTGTCTCTGAGACCCTGTTTCTTTTTCGCTCTTGGAAGTTGAGGGTTTGACCCCCGGGGTCACCCCTCAATGACGAATGAATGGATGATAAACCAGTGCACTGGCCAACACGAAGATACCCTGAGAGGAGTCTTTATTTAGCCTAGCCAGTAACCGCACATGGAAAAATAAACACTGCATTTATATCAAGGCAACATGACATGGTGTGTTTGCTTTCACAGTACATACTGTAACATTATAGTAAATACTTTAGCTGGGCCCATTTGTATTCTAGAGTAGTAAGCAGAAATGAGCAGTGTCAGACATTAACCACCCTCGCTAGACAAGGTCAGAAACTAGGCTAGAATTCCGTAATGGTAATTGCATGCTTCTGTAATGAGATTGTGGTAACGCTGGGAAGAATATGACCAGATGAATTACTTCAACATATCATCTACTCCAGGACCTTACATCTGGAGGCGAATGTCTCATGTTCAGGGGCTGCCACGTTAATGTCCAGTGAATCACCAACCTGAATGTACTAGTGTATGCGCGTGTATGTGGGTTTACACAGACAAACGAGAGCTGAGAGAAAAACAAATACATGCGCTCCCATACACACACACGCACACAGATAAAACTGTTGTAATTCAAATATAAGATGATTTCAAATGATCACCCGAGTAAGAGACAGAATTAGAGCCAGAAGCTTAGAGCCGAGCCAACTGGACGATGTTTCTGATAGCAGGAGAATATCGGGTTGACTTCCCAAATGGCACCCCATTTTCTATTCATCACACCCCATATGCACCACCACCCATTCAATATGCATCACTACCCATTCCATATGCACTACACCCCATATGCACAACCACCCATTCAATATGCACCACCACCCATTCCATATGCACCACACCCCATATGCACCACCACCCATTCCACATGGACCACGCCCCATATGCACAACCACCCATTCAATATGCATCACTACCCATTCCATATGCACTACACCCCATATGCACCACCACCCATTCCATATGCACCACACCCCATATGCACAACCACCCATTCAATATGCACCACCACCCATTCCATATGCACCACACCCCATATGCACCACCACCCATTCCACATGGACCACACCCCATATGCACAACCACCCATTCCATATGCACCACCACCCATTCCATATGCATCACACCCCATATGCACCACCACCCATTCCATATGCACCACACCCCACATGCACCACCACCCATTCCACATGGACCACGCCCCATATGCACAACCACCCATTCCATATGCACCACCACCCATTCCATATGCACCACACCCCATATGCACAACCACCCATATCATATGCACCACCACCCATTCCATATGCACCACCACCCATTCCATATGCACCACCACCCATTCCATATGCACCACATCCCATTCCCTGTGTACCACACCCCATTCCCTAGGCACCACACCCCATTCCCTAGGCACCACACCCCATTCCCTAGGCACCACACCCCATTCCCTATGCACTACACCCCATTCCCTATACACTACACCCCATTTCCTAGGCACCACACCCCATTCCCTAGGCACCACACCCCATTCCCTATGCACTACACCCCATTCCCTATTTGAAAGAATTGTCAACACTGTCCGAGGGTTTAATATTAAAACGGGTGCAAGAAAGAACTGGTTCCATTAGTAGAGCAGACAAGCTCCCTCTAGTGTTGAAGCAGCACAGTGATGGTCTCTGTTACACCTGGGACTGAGCCCAGCCACTACAGTTGAATACCCTGCAGAGTGAGGGAGGGTCGTGAACCTCGAACCTAACAATTCACCCTTGGAATTTGTAATTGCTGCAGTCGAAGGCAGTTAGTGTGAGTCATGAAGTAGGATGTTTATATTGACATACCAGGAATTTGAAACATTTACAAATAAATAAAGGGAAATGCATTAAAGTAATTATTTCATCTATATACTCAAACTAATAGGAAAATGTTTTTCTAATATAATCATATGCTTTCTAAATCAGAATCTATCCTCAAACCCAAATATTTCAAACCAATAACTTATACTCTTACAAACTAGTGGCAATAAATGTATGAATGCAGAGAAAATATAGCCAAAATTCAACAAACCACAGCAACCATACCAAACATACCGCCAACATCTACATGTACTGACCATCCTACCAAACACACGGACAACATATTAATGTACTGACAATCCTACCAAACACATCGACAACATATTCATGTACTGACAATCCTACCAAACACATCCACAACATCTTCATGTACTGACAATCCTACCAAACACATCCACAACATCTTCATGTACTGACAATCCTACCAAACACATCCACAACATCTTCATGTACTGACAATCCTACCAAACACATCCACAACATCTTAACTTACTGATGACCTACGAATCGTGTGAACCTCTGGAGAACCCAAACCTTAATCTAAATTAACTTTATTGATCAACCACGTTAACATCAATGCAAATCCTCCCAGCAGTTAATGTGTTTCCGGAGGCAGCTAAAGCTAGATTAAGTTCATAGACAAACATGCCAGTCAGTGCATCCATAAACCCCTTGATAGGAAGAGAGAGAGAAAGGAATAGAGCGAGAGAGAGAGAGGGAAAGAAAGAAAGATTTATAGAATTTTCAAAATAGTGGCTAAAGTCTCACAAATGTACCCACAAATATTGAAAAAATTAAATAGGCCCTCACAAGATTTTTTGCCCCGCTAGGGAAAATGTGATCTACGACTCAAGGGTTAGGTTGAGGGGGAAATGTATAATTGGGCAAAGTGCTAAATCGGAGTTCCTTTCAGGTCTAGGCATTAGCAGTTATGTTTAGGGCTTGGGAACAGGGAAAAGTGAACATGGATTTTCTGAGTGAGGTTTAGATGTCAGGTCCCCACAAGAATAGAAAACAAATAATTGTGTGTGTGTGTGTGTGTGAGTGTGTGTGTGTGAGTGTGTGAGTGTGTGTGTGTGTGTGTGAGTGTGTGTGTGTGAGTGTGTGAGTGTGTGTGTGTGTGAGTGTGTGTGTGTGTGTGTGTGTGTGTGTGTGTGTGTGTGTGTGTGTGTGTGTGTGTGTGAGTGTGTGTGTGTGTGTGTGTGTGTGTGTGTGTGTGTAATTGATGGGGTTTTGGGGAGATTTCCTGCGCAAGCAGGGCCATGTCAGATTCTACACAGGAGTGGACCGGTAATGTAAACACCACAGGAGGCAGAAATGTAGCATGGATTAGGTAGACTTTAACTGGAGTCTCTGATGATTCATCCAAAACTCTGTCAGGTTTAACAGATAATATCCTGTCTTTGGTGCATTAGTGACTGAGGTGTAGGATTAGCTAAATTATGTCAAATAATGAGCAGAGAAAAAAATCCCAGACAATTATAATTTGTGTAATGATGGGTGTGGCAAAGATCAACCTATCTGAGAGCATTTCACTGATGATAATAATAATAATAATAATAATAATAATAATAATAATAATAGGTTTAGCTTCTTAGGCACTTTTCATTATGAAAATTATGTGAAGACAAAACAGACTATGAATATGGGAAGGCAGAGATGAGACGGTAATTTGTGGCAGAAAAAACTTCTCAGGGCAACTTCTTCTAAGCAGTTGACTTGTATGAGATTAAGTTTGCTGTGAGGTCCATACTCAGTGCAGACAGCCCAGATAAAGCATTGGTGGAATGTTCCAAGTGAACGATGAATACACTACAGCCAACTTGTTGTCCATTGCAGTCTTCCTGAAGTGGTTAGAGACACCAGACTAAACAACACCATAAACAAAGTGGTGTGGCTAGGCTGTTCAAATCAAAACACACTAACTAGCTAGTTTGATAGGATTGTTTGCTAGCTAATTAGAAGAGCTGATTTGCCATCGGATTGCCAAGTAGGAAAATACTGTAATTAACAACGTTGCCAGTCCAATTAAGCCATTTAAAAGAAAAAAATTATCAGTCAAACAAAAATTACAATTAGAAATAGAGAAGGCTGAGGAGAATAGGTGTATCCTTCTCTACAGGGAGATATCCATGTTACTCACTAGACCTCACCAAAAAAGACATGATAGTGTTCTGGATACTGACATTTTATTGGTGGACACATGGTGGAACACACATGTCACTGATGAACCCAAGCTTGTTCTGGCTAATCAATGGCTATCCGCCATGTTAAGAGGTGAGGCTCAATGATTAAGTAGCATCAAACACAACTTGACTGTTTCAGATGGGCAAAGCAATGTGTTTAGGGAGTTCAAGTTCCTCTACATCCATGAGGCCAGTTAGTTAGTGACGCAACAAACCAACAGGGACAAAAAGAGAGATGAAGAAAAGAGAAAAGAGAAGAAGAGAGGCAAGGAGGGCATTTCCTAATACTTGACAAGGAGATGGACACAGACACAGTTCGGAGAAGGGCCAGGACAGGGAATGTTGTTGAGACAAATCACTCCTCGGACAAAGCAGCGCAGCTGGAGTTTGTCAACCTCCTCACAGAGCTCCATTAACAACCAGTTAAGGGGTTTAAAGGAGGAGACTCAAGATAAGATCTCAGTGAGGCTAAGAGAAGAAAAAACTGTGACCAAACAGAACTGGGGAAGAAATGAACACTTACTCCTTTACAGCATCCATTTCATCCTACTGATCTACACTGTCAGGGAAAGTGATAAAGGACTCTTATGACAGTAACACCATCCTGTCCACAAACTGGACATCATCAAGAGCAGCAAAGAAAACACGTCAACTTACAGTTGCTGTTTAAAAGGCTAAAGTCCACTCTTCGAGAGGGTTTCAGCAATTAAGACTAAGAGTACCCCTTGACTAAATAATATGTTTAAAGCAGAGTTGTTCGCGTGTATTTACAGTAGGTTTAAATCGGGGTCCATTACACTGACTAGAACATAGAATTAAGCCCACTGTGGGGTGCAACCGCCTCACAAGGCAGCTGAGTGAAATGCAGCCATGTGTTCTGGATGGAGCGCACCAACAGGGCCTGAGGCGCCCAGCAGAGGGCAGCGGACAGGGCCGCCTTGTTCCGTTCCGCTGCAGCAGCTCCTTGTGCAATAGCCGTGGGAATGTTTTTATCAGGGCGGTGCTGATGGCTGCGGGGGCACCAATTCTTTTGTGCTTGATCGTCCGCCTGCTGGCTCAACACCTGTTGTTGGCCAGGAATGCATTCTCCTCGGGCACACGTGAGCTGGCAAAAACATGCTGATCTGAGCGAGACGTGTGTCACCAAGTGTAATAAGGAGTGCGATAAGAAGCAGAATCACTTGCTTTCAGAGTTTTTCAGCAAAGCCACAATCCGGGCGTTGCGAGCATCTTGCACTGCCAACCGAACGACACATGTAGTTCAAGAGCACACCTTTCCATCTTCCCGTAACTGCAACAGAGTGGTTGCGACGAGGCGAGGACATAATCAAGAATTGGAAGTTTGGACGTTTGGGGGGAAAGGACACACCTCATCTTTTCTATTGGTTACCTGTAAAACCTAAACCTTGGGATCCCCCACTTCTCTAAACACATCATGACATTAAGTCAAAACACTAAATATGAATGTCGCTGTATATTCCTTTCTGGACCCGATCTCGCCACTCCCTGACAGGGACATCCAATTCCCGTCGATCACTCCCGTTTCTAATTATAGCCCCATGTCAACACGGGGCTATAATTGGACAGAAAAGATTATGATTGAAAGCAGTGGCAGTCTGGAGTCCGGCATCCATCTTCCATTTCAGATTAGAGCAGTGGAAATGGAGGAGAGGCAGATCTGCTTAGTGGCCAATGAGTGCATGTGTATAATGTCCCTGTTAGCACTATCTAACATAAACCATGGGCCTGCTGCATAAAGATGACAATTGAGGGTTAAAAAAATGGGGTTAAAAAACTCTTCCGGAAGTCTCTAATGGTTTTGATATTTTGATGTTGCCTGGTAGTCTGTAATAAAGCCAAAGCCATGCTGTGGTGAATCATTTCAGCCTGGGGTTCCTCTCCTTGGCCCATGCTCCACAGTTAATAGCGTTCACACAGAACCCTTGAGTTTGTAAGCCCTGTTCAAACGTGTCTAAGTAACAGCTAAGACAAAGGCCTGGTTTTCTGGGTTTGTGTTGGGAATTTCCCCGTTGTTAATGACTTTACCGTGAGGATATTATCCGGCCTGATATCTACTACATCACCAAAAGAAACATCCTAAAATCATATTGGTCTGGGTAGCAAGACTAACACCAAAAGAAACATCCTAAAACCATATTGGTCAGGGTAGCAAGACTTAACAAATGTCGGCCTTATTGTGTATGTGTGGGTGTGCGCATGTTTGTATATGTCACTTCCGTTTGGCACTGGGTTGTGTTTGTGTGAGTAGTAACTCACATGGGAAACCTCCTTCAAGGAGAAGCCCAGTGTGAGAAGTTACTTACAGGATGAGAGGGAATCTTATACTCAGCATGGAACAGAAGACACGACCGTTCTCTGGTCCAGACACAGGAGATGACACTCACTGATCACCTGCCGGCAGGACTGACTTTCAGAACTTCATAGTACGGCACCACACACAGGCAGCAGATGTTGGCCCCGGTAATCAACAGAGGCAGACTTTCCCTTTGAAGCTGGGATAAAATCAGGGTACCTCCAGTTCACTTCATGGGACGTCAAAAATACCAGTGGTTTAGTGAAGTAAATGCAAAGCAAAGTGTAAAGCAATCCCTCCACAGGGAATTCAGTCGTCACTGTGTTGAAACACGTACTTTATAATCACGCAGTAATGCAGATATTGTCAGGCTATCAGTGGATTCAGAGAAAACACACCCTCTTAGAACCACATCAGCAGTTTTCTGGCTCCTGTTTGACCTCCCACAGTCTCAAATCCTCACTCCAAACTTAACCCCAATCCTAAATCCAAAGTGGAAGCCCATTTAACAAAATAATATCCACACTTACTCAGGCCAATGCTACCAAAGACACAAAAACACTTACTGGTTTCACGAAAACGAAAATCAAGTTCTAGTATGCACTCCTAGACACTAATAGCTCTAGCTAGAAATGTTGGATTATTTTGATCCCATTTCTGGTCCGGGAAGTTAAAAGCGCATTCCAGCTGCTGAGGGGCGTTACCGTAACATTCCAGGCCATAGAATCCCCCCCAAATGATCAGGCTGTTGTTAACTCCACAGACAGGAATACTAAGGCAGACTTCCAGAGAGAGGTTATGATAAATGCACATATATTAGCAACTGTAGACAGACAGAGAAGTTTGTGTTTGTGTTCGCGCATGTCCGTGTACGCGCGTGAGCGTGCAAGTCCTTGTTTTCCATGCGTAAACATGTGTGTGTGTGTGTGTACTTATGTGATCTTCACCTGCTCAGGTGACTGTCCTCTGAACTGCCAGGTGAGGTGTGAACAGGAAGTGACACTTGATAATGATTGCAGCTTCCCGCACACCTGTCAACAACACTTCAGGAACAGCACTGACCCTTACTGGAGAACAGCAACCTGGGTGCCTTTCAACAGCTTCAGACAGACGGCCGTCCACCTGCTCCCAGACCGTCCCTTGTACCAAACATGAGACCTGTCCGGGACAGGCTGAGAGAAGGATGGATTCCTGTTGTAGGTTGTTTCACAGCATACAGCCCATAGATGTATTTTACTATTGCTTTCATTCCATCACATTTTGAAGAAAACAGGCATGGGCCTTTTGTTAGCCTGTGGAAGACAAATGACTTGAGGCACAGTGCAAATAAGGCTCAATTCTCCTGAATTCCTGGTTTTATTGGGGAAGTCAAGTCTGTCTCTTTCCCATCTTCAATTCTAAAGTGGGTGAACTGTGTTTAAACTTTCTATCACTCGCTTCTCTCTTAGCCTCTCCTTTATTTTCTCTCTCCTTTACTTCCTCTCACTCTCTTTCTCTTTCTATCTTGTTTAAACTTGAAGAATTCCTGCAGGGAGAAGCGCTAGTCTCCTCTTTGTGTTCGCCAAGAAAACGTCCTGGTTGGAGAGACTCCTCCATCTCTGACAACCCAGTCCCCGTTTTGACCCTCCAGTGGAGACCTCAGTCACTCTTCTCCCCAACTCACGTCAACCTCCGTCACCCTCCAGAGAACCTGACTCTGTAAACCTCTACAACATATACAACTCCTCTTTAAAAGATGATTCCATCTGACCAGGATTGTTACTGCTGCGAACCAAGTACAAGGGGCCGTTGGGATCGTGTTTGGGAACATGATTGGGAACATACAGTAGTGCAGTCTGTTGCTTAATGGATTGGCAGACTGTCATGTATTATACACTTTACTCCACTAAGATCTCCATTGGGATGACAGGATGACAGGTTGACAGGTGACGGCACTGATCAGGGTCGTAAGGAGCATGGGGTTGACATGGGGGACATGTTAGAAGCAGATAAATTGCCCCCCCCCCCCCCTCACAATGATAAGAACACTTTTCAAACATTTGAATTGTGCCCCCCCCAATATGAAACTCACTCCTATGCCCGTGGCTTTGATAAAGGCCAGACAAAGTCCAGCCCTTTGAAGTTACAAATGCATCAAATGACATATTCGTAGGCCTGGTATAACCCCATTACAGGAGCAAAATTGCACCCTATTTCTTGTGTACTGGCAGGAAGGAGTGCACTAGATGGGGAATAGGGTCCATTTGGGTCTCACCTCTATCTACCATCTAGCCCGCTATAGCCACCATATCTGCTGATAGGAGAGGAGAACAAACACGCTGGAACAAACTGGTCAACTATTAACACAGTGAAACACTCTATTACTGACCTGGTTTAGGACAGAGAGCAGCTGGCTGCCTGCTCTTGTTGAGCTCACAGTGTATTATGAACACTCATTAACAACCTCAGACACATGTGCACGCACACAAACAAACACACACACAAACACACACGCGTGCGGACGCACACAAAAAAAACACTAAGCACAATATTTGCACCCAAGAAAATTATGACTTTTTGTTTGAACCTGGTCCACATGTATAGGCGCCACTTACTTACAACTCACACACACAGACACACAGACACACACACACAGCCCTGAGTCCACATAGTGTCTTACTGAGGTACTGCTGAAGCCCAACCAGAATGAACCCAGACCTACCTCACTGCTGACTGCTTCATGATCCCGGTTCTCTCAGTCCTCTCTTCCTGCCTCTTCTACCCTCTCTGAGTAGACTGGGTCTCATGCACCTTTGTCTCAGTCTGGAAATGCAGTCCGCACTGCCCTCTCTCTCTGCTACTTCCTCTCCTGTTCTCCCTCACTCTTCACTTTTTCTCTCTCCCTCACTCTTCTCTTCCCTCTCACTCTATCACCACCTTTCTATCCCTCTTGTCTTTCCTCTCCCTCCCTCCATCGGTTTCTTCGCTCCCCCCCCCAACCTCTCTCTCCTTGCCTCTCCCTGTCTGTGTAGTACGTTGACTCTGAGCCAGAGTCCAGGGGCCAGTATGAGTGGAATTTAAACAGGGAGAGAGCAGAAACAATCGTTTATTTGCAGTTAATATCTTTTATTTCTCCCTGAGCTGAACTCGTGCCTTCATATGGATTACATTCCCCGAGGACAGGCCAGCTGGACTCAAGCACACCCCTCACTCCCCCCTCTCCCCTTGCTCCTTCACTCACCCCTCACTCCCTCCTCTCCCTTGTTCCTTCACTCACCCCTCACTCCCTCCTCTCCCCTTGCTCCTTCACTCACCCCTCACCCCCTCTCAGAGTCTGTCTGTCCAGTCCCTTCCTCCGTCACTCACCCCTTTCTCCATCCTTCCTTCTCTGTCTGTCTGTCTGTCCACTCCCCCTTTCTCTCACTCGCTCCCCCTTACAGCCATGTCGGCTCCCTCGTTCCCCGCCCTCTCCTCCACCTCTCCTTTCCAATCATTAACTCCTGTCAGAGGAAGTGCCAGCTACCAGCTTAACCCCTCCAGCTCCCCAACAAAACCCAACCCCAAGGCCACACCCATAATAGCGTAAACTTCACTGCTGAGGCTGGATACCCAATCACGTGGAGGATCCATGTGGGACTGTGCTGATTGGCTACTGAATGTTACATAACAGCAAACACAAGAGGTATGAAGACATTGTTGAAAAGCAAACACTACAAGTCAGGAAATCATATAGTCCATACTGTGGGCTTTGTGTATTTGAATACAGTTGTTACATTAAATATTTATTGTGCCAATTTATGTAGTCTGCCCTCAAGAGAAAATAACCAGTAGTCAGTTTAGAGTGGTTGTTGGTCTAATCTTAATCCTCCTGGACCAGAACAAACCAGGACCAAGTGTAACCAAGCTGTGGCAAGAATTGGCTTGCAAGTTCCCAGAATTTAAAAAAGACTCACAAAACAAGAAACACACAGAGTAGCTTGTTACTAACTTGTCCCACGTCAGATGACATAATTATGTAGCCTACATGGAAGATTCACATAGAACCAGTTACCTTGTTAGAAGACAGCAAGCATTTGCATTCTTACATTTAAGCAACTTAACAAAGACTGACAGACAGAAAGCACTTACATTAATGAGTGTATACATTATAATTGTATTTCGGCCCCCTGTGGGATTTAAAACGACTTTCTCTACAAACTAAGCTACAAGCCTGCCCCCGATAACCCTAACCCCAGGCCGTCTCTGGAGACGTTCTCCCTTTCTTCAACTCACGAACTACATCAACTCTGACTTCAAAATGGCCAGAGGCCATCCCCTCCTCAAGAAACCAGCTCTTGACCCCTATGATGTCAAAAAGAAATGACAGATCAATTCCAGATTGTAATGTCTCTGACCAACTCCATTGTAACGATTTTCTTGACCTTAACCAGTCAGGCTTTGAAACAGGTCACTCAATCAAGACCACTCATCTGCGTCACAGCGACTCTTTGTAGTGTCCAAGCTGACTCAATTCTCTGTTCTCAACATCTCTGCTTGGCCAAACTCAAGCTCAAACTTGACAAGACAGAGCTGCTCTTTCACTGAACAATGTTCCCGCATTAGCGAACATTAGAGACAACTTATCAGCCAGTGTATGTCCCAAACTTATATTATCATCCGACAATATACATAGCAGGACTCAACTACCATCTAGTCGTATTTTAAGCCGTGACTTTGCAACTGACAAAGGTGATATCTACGCTAACGTAGGTGATATCTCCCGTTAAGCTGTGTCACGACTTTCTCTTTCAAATTTTTATCTCATTATAAAGTTGTCTCTTTTAATTTTGTTTAATCAAAAATGAAATCTTCTCTCTCACCTCTTTTTTCTGATTCCCGTAACCTCGGATTCCAGATATATGCCGTCTACCACTAGCAAAACCATGTAACCAAGCCACGTACTGGGTACCTGCAAATGTTGCTACAGTAGGAAATAAAAGGAGATTCTGATCCTGATTCAGAAAGGAGAACTACCCCTCATTATCTTCAAGTTGTGCTTATACCTTTCATCCCAACCCATGCACTTCATTCTGTTACCTCTTCACACAAGTGTTACCCCTGTTCGTAATGAGTCAACCTGACGCCACCTTGAGATTCTCCCAGCATTATTCTGATGAAGGCCAAGCACAATGCAGTGTTCCACCAAGCCTTCCACACATTTAGTTGTAAGTGTCTGTGAATAAGAAGAAATCGCTTAAGAAACACTTTTCAACCAGCATCAACACAAACACCCAGACCCACAGTCCATCAACAGACCAATACAAAACAACCTCTCTGTTTGGCTGTTTTTTTTGTTTGCCTGTGAATGTTAGCAAACATGTGCTCTGGTTCAGATTATATTTAGTAACCTGGTTGTATTTAATGTAAGATATTAAATAGGTTTCCTAGCATTAGCTTGGTCAATTATATTTTATTGGATGGTACGATGACTAGTCCAGGGACTGTCCCTCTAAACAGAGTGAGTTCTGAAACACAGAAACACAGATCAGATAGTCTCTGATGACCTGATTAAAAATGCCTGTTTCACTCATTGTCCCCATAGTTATTTTGGGTATGCATGCGCACGCATGCATGCGTGCACAGACAGACAGACAGACAGACACACACACACACACACACGCACAGTGCAAACACTCTCGCTCAGACAGGTGGCCAGATTCTGCCTCAGAGTAACCCAAAGGCTACGTGGGGCGGTTGGATGCTTCGGAGGGGGGGGCACTACAGTTGTGACAGAAACTCAGCGGACTAACATGGCAATGCTCTATTTCTCTTGATTACATAACCTTTTCCACAGGCTCAGAAACACACACACACACACACACACACAGACACACACTTTGGAGTTCTAGCTTGTGGGGGGGTTAGTTGAGGCAGAAAGAGAGGGCACAGTGAGGTGTCACAACTAATTACGATCAGCAGAGCATTCAGGTCATGATACACACACAAGAGAACATGGTAAGACACACATCCATGTTGCAGCGCTGACTCCATCAGAAGCCAGGCGATACGGTTGAAACACGCCACTGCTACAAACTACACGTCTGGATCCCTGTCGGAACATGTTCCTCAACTGTTATCGCGTGAAATACCAACACATATGAGGGGTTCACCTCATTGACCCCTCAACTTCAAAATCAACTCAAGTTATTTTTGTGTTTTAATGTTTTGCTAGCCGGTTTAGTATCTCTTCCCCTGCCTGGAGACACATTTTGATACACACGTAGACACACACACCCAGAGACACACACTCAAGATTCAGAGCTATAAATAAAGTCACAGATGTAAGACCTTATTTATGAGAGTCTGGCCAAACAGCAGCCCACCACATCCAGGGGCCTCTCTGTTTGTCTTCTTGCTCCCTCTTCTCATTCCACTGCTCTGGGATTCAATGGCACCCAGAAGCTACTAAACCCTCCTTTTCTCCACACACCCCCCCAACCCCTGAATCTCCCCTGTCCCTAGCCAATTAGAACATTCCAGCACCACATCTTTTGTTTTCTCTGTGGAAGATTAGCTACTAATTTACTGCTAATCTGTAGTGCAACATGACCGCCGGGCAAGAGTGTCTCCCCTCACTGCTGTGTGGGTTTCAGACAGTCAGGGGGCTTATGTAATAACACACACACACACACAAACACAGTTGCATACAAATGAATGCATGCGCACACACACATGCGCACACACACACACACACACACCAGCTGTCTTCTCTCACTGCCTGGAGGAGGCTTTAAGCTTTTTCTACAGTCAGGGTCTGATCCAGGTTTATTATAAATCATCCACCTCATGATCTGTGTTAACCACTAACATTGCACATGTAAAGCGGGTAAAGATGGAGACAGCGTCGCGGACAAGGAAAGAGGACAGGGAGTATTGAGAGGGAGGTGGAGAGGGAGTACGGATGAGAGAGAGGAGGAGGACTACGGAGATCATTCTATTATTGGGAGCGTGACTGAGGAGGAACAGGTACAGACAGGAGGAGTGAATGACAGGAATGTGTTGCTCACTCAGCTTCCGACAGGTGGAGGCGGACAGTCACCCTCCGAACAAAAACACACACGTGCGGTTTCGTGTTGAGACGCGATGTCCCTGCTCAGCGCGCGTGAGTTCTCATCTCTCAAAGAGGTCGACATCGACACCCTGTGGCCACACTACTGAACTCAACACCACCGGCTCAAACTCAATGCGTGTAAGTGTGTGAGTGGACATGTTTCTGTGTGTGTCAGCGTATGTTTCATGTGATTTTCATTGAATGTTGTCATGTTGTCATCACCCACTTGTTTCCCAGTCACAGGCCACGGTTGTCAAAACAAAAGGCCTGTCTTCGCCTTTCCTGTACCTCATCCACCTGGTATTCTACAGCTGCCCTGCCAAAACGTACCTCATCAACCCATCCTCCTCCATAAAGCTGAACTCCTAGGAGGAACATTTAACGGTCGGTTATCATGGACATATTGGCCATGTTGTTATGAAAAATGGGTATAATAAGGTGTGTCTGTTATAAAGAGGTGTGTCTGTTATAAAGAGGTGTGTCTGTTATAAAGAGGTGTGTCTGTTATAAAGAGGTGTGTCTGTTATGAAGAGGTATGTCTGTTATAAAGAGGTCGGTCTGTTATAAAGAGGTCTGTCTGTTATTAAGAGGTGTGTCTGTTATAAAAATGTGTGTCTGTTATAAAGAGGTCTGTCTGTTATAAAGAGGTCTGTATGTTATAAATAGGTGTGTCTGTTATAAAGAGGTATGTCGGTTATAAAGAGGTGTGTCGGTTATAAACAGGTCTGTCTGTTATAAAGAGGTATGTCTGTGTTGTTTTTTATTCAACTTAAGACATTAAAAGCATGAAACATCAGTTGAACAAATAACAAAGCATCGTCCTTGGGCTCGAGAAATATAACCACGCTGACATTTACAGACAGACCTGTGGATGCACGGTTGATAATATTATAGTTTGGTTCATGTTTTATTGCTGTAGAATTTATTTTGATTTACCTTGCTCACAAACACTGAACAAAATCAAGCTGATAGTTTGTGTTCTGCTTTGGTGCAACTTACAGAAATATTTCTTAATGATATAATTAAGTGTTTTATGTATACGTTCTAAAGTTGATGCAGAAACTCCAGATTGCTCTTTGGAACCTTACCTTAACCAATTACAATAAATACTTACACTGACTACTTAATCTTAACCTAATACCTGACCATAAACAATAATAACTAATCCAAACCAACCCTGACCGAGGGCCATTGTTTCACCCAAATACATATTTTCTCTACATAAGATGTGTCACTGTGAAATCTTGCTGCATTGGCCTAGGTATTCAGTTTAAATTAATAGGTAAGGCCAAAACACAGTCATCTGGACTCTATCAAGTTCATACTTGCTGCATTGCAGCTGTGTGTTGTCAGTCTCATTCCATTGTGTGCTCCAGATACTGGGACAGAAGAATGGTTTATGATTGTGCAACTTAAAAAATCCAATCATGGGAAAAATATCTACTGCTCCTTGATGCAGGAAGATGTTTTGAGTTTAAATTTTCCTGTTTAGTAACAGGAAAATGTGTATGCCTATATTAGATATATTAAGAGAATAATCCAATTTGTGGAATTTTCTGACATGAAAAAATAAATGTATATACAAATGTCATGCAATTCTACATAATTTTATCATATGTTGTTTTTAGATTATTTTTTTAAATACCATTAAAAAAATTGCAAATGGCCTGAAAGGCCAAGGAAGAATTCTACAGTAGATAACCAAAGTCCGCTCAATATAACGCAGGAAAAGAAAGTGTCTGACAGATCAGGAACACTCTCCAGGAGGAAGGAGCGGATGTGACAGCCACTATTATCCAGAGAGGACATCATCACCACAACAACAGAGGCTAGACTGCAAACCACTAGTTAGCCTCAGAAACAGAAGGCCCGGTTACAGTTAGCTAAAAATCACCGGAAATGTCTTTATTTAAAAAAAATCACATCACATTTCTAGTATTGTAAACACACAAAGCGTGAACAAAAGTGGACTGAAAATCCAACACTCGACTATCCCTTAACAGATTATCATCTGTTTAAACATGAATCTGTTTAAAGTTTACCCTCCCCCTCCGTCCCTCCATCTTTCTCCTCACCCTCGTCTTCATCTCTGGAGACAGACTGGCTGGGTCTGGCCATTACAGGTCTCTGCTGGTCTGTGGTGTGTCACCACTCATGTAGCTGGGAGCCCGAAGCTCTGTCTTTTCAATCATCCCTCTGTCTGTTCCTCCCTTTGTAGGCTTGCAGACCCTGACAATTTGGAGGTAGTCTAATAATTACTCTAATGGGTAGAGAAGACTTGAAAATGACAGGACGATGACAAGCCTACACCCTAGAATATGGTGCACGCTGTGTTTAGTGAATGATGGGGCTGTGTTGGGAGTGGTCATGGGGAATCAACACATCACAGTCTCCAAAAACCCAGACCCTAGGCAAGTGTGGCATTTCAAAATGGTGGGAGCCAAACGGATGTCTGCAGTAGGTAGACTAATCGCCTCATGGTTTATGTCTAGCGACATTCGGAGTGTGTGGCTCTCAACGACAACCAGAAATGCTCTGATATAGCCTCGCTGATGTTAGTGCTGTAATTGAATTGTCCAACCACAGTGTAATTACAGCTCTTTGGTTAACTCTTTACCACATAGTAGCCGCTAAGCCATAACCACTTCCCCCACCCAGTATCACCCACCTCATTTTCCTCCACAGAAATAAGCAAAAGGAGTCATTGGTGACGACCTACGCGTGTTCAGAAGGGACCACTAGGGGGTCTTGACCACGACTTTAGGATGCTTTAAGGGAGAAGTGTGGGCTGGATCTGCCCCAAGGCACCTCACCCATGGCAGTGCCTTACTTTTGACCTGGGCTCATTGGGCTCAAATGTTTAAGTGTGTAGGAAATAGGACGCTGTTTGGAATGCATGTCTAAACTAGACCCAATAGGGGTTCATATAGGGACATAGAGGTTGGGGAATGACAGGAAGCCCAGTGTATAATCACTGCACCTCAATTCTCCCCAGCTCACTGCTTAGTCTGCCTGGTACGACGACGAAACCACCAAGGCCTGACCCAACGACCAAAGGCTGACCTAAACACCAAGGCTTTGGATGAAATCAAGGGCCAGTGAGCCATGCCAAGGGCTCTTTGTGAGGATAGTGCATAACGTTGGGTTGAGCAGTTGTGTGAAGCACGACGGGTGCCCAGTGGATGACTGACGTTTGGTCCGCACTCTGAAGGATGACATCTGACAGTGACAATCTTCCTCCGCAGTGGAAGATTCTTCCAGAAAATAATGATTAAACATGGCCTTTCAGGAACATTTGGGCACTCTTTAACTTACTTATTCAGACATACACACACACACACAGAATATTCCGGGAAGTACAATAGTAGTATACATCTCTTTTCTCTCATCATTTCCCAGTTCATAGGCCTTTGTATGTCTGTGGGTCAGGATGAATTGCAATTTCAGCCCAGCTAGCCACCTTTTGGGGGAGAATGTGATCGCTCTGTGACCAAAGTCACAGGACATCTACTCAAATGTTTGACTTTATTTTAAAGGTATGCTTCATGATTAGGGGTAATTTCAGTTAAATGCAATTTCTGTATTTCTGTGTGCAGTTCTAAGGAAGTTGAATGTAGCATATGGTTAGCTTAGCAGAGTTATTTGCATTGTTTGAGCAATAGCATACTCCAGTTCAAATCAAGCTTTTTATGATTCCAACGACTAGTTAGTTTTAGTCTTACAAAGCTATACATTATGCTATGCTCCACTAGTTATGACATTGATGATTCTCCACTCTATTTAAAACACTGATACTGTTGCACTCCTTTTAAAACAATGATAATGCTCCACTATTTAAAACACTGGTAATGGTCCACTCTCTTTAAAGCACTGATAATGCTCAACTCTATTTAAAACACAGGTAATGCTCCACTCTATTTAAAACACTGATAATGCTCAACTCTATTTGAAACACTGATAATGCTCCACTCTATTTAAAACACTAATAATGCTCCACTCTATTTAAAACACTGATGATGCCCCACTCTATTTAAAACAGTGATAATGTTCCACTTTATTTAAAACACTGATAATGTTCCACTCCATTTAAAACACTGGTAATGCTCAACTCCATTGAAAACAATGATAATGCTCCAGTCTAGTTCAGATGCAGAGCTTCCCCTTGTCTAGTCAAATCATCTGTAGCTTGTAGTTATTCCCTGGTCATGGCTGTTTTGTTAGGTTTGTTAGGTTAATGTAGTTATTGGAGACAGTGTGGGTAATTTCAGTCCTGTCTTTACTGACACCCCACCCTGCTGTCATCACCTCTACAGGGACTGGCTTCCTCACTGCTAAGGCTAATAGTAGCTCATCTATCCCAACGTTAATAAGCACCTTAGCATTTATTCTCAGCCTATATATACCAGGGCAAATAGCATTCTAAACCTAAGACTGAGATAGTGGCATTCAAACAAGTGAGGGAGGAGGAGTACATTAACTCTTTTTCTGCAACCAAATAAATTCATTTGGGTAATTATAGATTAGCAACCAAATGCTAATCTGAGTGGTTAGCATTGGGATACACAATTAGCCTCCCCACTAGCATGCAAATGAAAGGGGACAGCATGTGGTGTGTGGGGTTAGCCACTGGTATTAAAGAAAATGTCAGTCTTGAGGATGACATTAGCAATGGACAATTGCTACTAATACAGAGCTAACCAGAATGAAAGAAACATAGCTACAGGAAGAAACACCACCCCCCCCCCCACACACACACACACACACTCACACACAGAAACCCTTTAAACAAAACCACATGCTGACCTCAGTTTTGATTGTATAAAAAAAGCATCCTAGTAAGCAGCCACCTGGTAATGTGGCTGGTAATGTGAGAAGAGGAGAGGACGACTGTTACTTATTGGCCCCAGAGCCACAATAAATACTACAGTAAATCTGTGTTCCCCGTCAGTCCCTGTTTCCTATATTATACCCTGTTTTCAACCAGAGCCAATGGGGCTGACCAAAAGTAGCGCACTATGAAGGGATTGGAGTTCCATTTAAACCTAAGGAGGAAAGATGTGTGTGAAACCTGGTATTCCACACCTGCACATTGGCTAGGCCCTATTTAACACTAACCTCATCATAGGACAAAACATTACAGGCGTTTACATATTTCAACATTTCTTTAATAGAACCAACCCATGTGTGGTTATTCATAAGCCCTACCAAAAATGGTTCCCATGTGGTATCACTTAGTTCCAACATGTACCTCTTTATATTTACCAGGGTACCTCAGAGTCTACACAAACACCTACAATCACACATACACACACCTGTACGTACTCTACATCCCCAACTAACACGTGCAAAAACGTCTGATTCACTTTTGGTATGTTTTTACGCACTAAGTCTGCATGCATAAAAAATACAAATGCAATCACAGATTGTATATACATAGCATCCATCGTTCAGTCCCACCCTGCAGACTTGGTTGAACGTCTCCCTTCAGCTGCCCTCTGACTCACACTTGAAAACACACTTGCTTTTCTTCAGTTGTGAGAACATTGTTTGCATCCAGTTTCACTCCCAAGGACGGACAAGCACCCCCATACAAACACCCACACACACACACACACACCCACACACCCACACACACACACACACACACACACACACACACACACACACACACACACACCCACACACACACACACACACACACACACACACACACACTCAGAAAGCATGGCTACATCCGCCGCCAAGGAAACAAGCAAACAGAGGCAGAATCCCATAGAGAGATGCAAATGAAGAGAAAGCAGAAACCTTCTCGTTTCTGCCTCCCTTTATCCCGCTCAGAGAACAGGGGAACGGGAAGCATGTGCTCTACATACCTTGCAGAGTTTCCTTTCCTTATTTTCTCTCTGTATCCCTCCTTCTCTTTGTGCTCTCTTCAGTAAGTCTCAAGTGTTCCTCTTAGTAATCTCCTACAGCGTAGAGAGGCTTGGCTGGAAGGGGGCGGAGGCGAGAGAGGGTTTGGAAGGAGGGAGGGAGAGAGGGAGAGAGAGAGAGGGAGAGAGAGAGAGAGTCAGTCAGTCGGCACGGAAGCGGGAGAATGGAGAGCTCCAGGGCAGAGGAGAAACATGAAACCACCAGTGGTCCTGAAACAATCATCTCTACCTCCCTCCCTCCCTCTCCTTTCAATTTCCCTCCCTTTTACCACTATCGTTAGCTCTCTCACCCTCACCCCTCGTGCTTCCTCTTTCTCTAATCCCCCTTGTTCAACTGTTCCTTCTACTCTTCTCTCTTCCTTCCAACTCCCATTATTTACTGCAACTTTCCCTCTCCTTTCTCATCTCCCTCATTTCTTCTAGCTAGCTTCTCATTTCTCCTCCCTCCCCTCTGCCTGATCTTCTTCTTATCCTTGTTATTTCCTGCCACCCCCCTCACCTCGCCTACACATCACCTTGCCCCCCCTCCATCCCAGTCTTGCTCCCTGTTCCATTCCTTTCCTCTGCCTCCCTCCCTCCCTCCCTGTCCTATTCCCTCCCTCCGTCTCCCTCCCTCCGTCTCCCTCCCTCCCTCCCTGTCCTATTCCCTCCCTCCATCTCCCTCCCTCCCTCTCCCTCCCTCCCTCCCTCCCTCCCTCCATCTCCCTCCCTGTCCTATTTCTTCCCTCCCTCCGTCTCCCTCCCTCCCTGTCCTATTCCCTCCCCCTCCCTCCCTCCCTGTCCTATTCCCTCCCCCTCCCTCCCTCCCTGTCCTATTCCCTTTCTTTCTCCATCTCTCCATCTGGTTCTTTTCCTTCTCTGTCCCTCATTTGAAACCGAACCCCTCCCTTGGTCTTAAGCCGGGGAAAGGCAAAGCTTTTTTCTTTCTTCCCACAGTTTGACCAAGAACAATTTATAGCCTTTATTTGGGTTCTGCCTTCTCCCTGGAGCCTGCCAAAATATCCCCAGCACTGTAAGGGCAAGTAGACATCAAACTAGACTTGATATTTCACGACCAGAGTGTGTGTGTGATTTGTGTGTGTGTGTGTGTGTGTGGGTGGGTGTATTGTAGTCAGAGGGCGTTAAACTAGAGGTGTTAAGGTGAGTCAGTGTTAGTCAGACACAGGTGTGCTGAGGGGGCCCATCCGGAGGCCGACCACAGGTGTGTGTGTGTGTGGGGGGGTGAACAAGACCTAAGAGGGGGTGTGACAGTGAAGCACATACATCAGCATACAGACACACACACACACACACACTTCACCATACAGACAGAAACACACACACACACATCACCACCATACAGACACACACACAAACACACCACCATACAGACACACACACAAACACACCACCATACAGACACACACACAAACATACCACCATACAGACACACACACAAACACACCACCATACAGACACACACACAAACATACCACCATACAGACACACACATAAACACATAAAAATACAGACACACACATACACATCACCATACAGACACACACACACACCACCATACAGACACGCACACACACACACAAACACACCACCATACAGACACACACACAAACACATAAAAATACAGACACACACATACACATCACCATAAAGACACACACACACAAACACACCACCAACCAGACACACACACATCACTATACAGACACACACATAAGCATACAGACACACACACATACACATCACCATACAGACACACACACTCACACATCATAATACAGACACACACAAATCACCATACAGACACACACAAATCACCATACACACACACACACACACACACACATCACCATACAGACACACACACACAAACACACACAAACAACCAGACATATGCACACACACACACACACATCACCAACTGCTAATATTTAACTACAACACAGTCAAACAAATGTACAAGAGCAACAGAGAAGAGAGAGAGAAGAATAAAGAGAGAAGAGAGGGATAAATAATGAATGAGATTGTTTGAGCTGTGTTTGTCTTGGACTGGGCTGCTCTTATAAAGTGGTGAGACAATTGTTTTCAATAAAATCCAATCTGCATCCAGTTTCAGACAAGACTGTCAAAATGTGTTTTGGTAGTAAAATGTCCACTACACACAATCAATTATGCTGAAACAAACACAAACATGAAGGGGGAAAAGTAGTAATATAAAATGCACAATGAATATAAGTTGGAATGTGTTCTCAGGCTACAGTTGTTTATTCCTGGAAAACTGTAACACATCATGTTTATGTGTCAAGGCTCCTCAACAGAGGCACAAGACAAACTAATGTCAACACAACTGCACAGTAACAAATACACCACACACAGCTATGCCAATCCCAAATGATGTGATGGCGTGTCGCATCTAGTGATGTAGAGAAATGTTTCTGCTACACAGGCTGTCATTGGCCCCTGTGTTGAGGAACATGCCAGGCTGACAGAGAAAACACAACTACAAAACTAAACAAATAGACAACTGGCCACATCAATACCTCACAGAAAGGACCAGGGAGCAGCCACTTTCTCCGCCTGCAGGCCTGTGACTCTGAGAGCCTAACAGGTCAGGTTTTAAGTGATGACAGACGCTTTAATAAAAACATTCTGAGGCCATAAAACAGGAGCTAAATGCCCCCCCCCCCCACCCCCAAAGTACACACACACACACACACAGAACAATACAGACATGTGCTTTTAGGTCGACACAGGCATATACAACACAACGGTTGTTTGAGTCACTGTGTATTTGAGGATTGGAGGACGCATTCATGCATTTGATACGAGATTATTTTTCTGTTGTTGTAAAAGCAGCGTGCTTCTCCTACTAGAGTCCTGTAAACACACACACCCTACTTTAGACTGCACTAAATCTCACAAATCTAATTCTAACCTTAATCCTAATTCTAAAGCTCAATTTAACCCAAAGTGTGGTAAGGTTTTTTTGGGGTTAGCGTGCTTGCAAAAGTTGTAAAAACTATATTTTTTGATATGATGAAGCTACATAGCGACAGTGAGGAACCATCAGGGCCCTCTATGCCCTCAGAAAGGGCCTAAGGATAGATGCATATCTGTATATATTTTTGGCAGTTATAAGTTGGAATTTTGTTTTCATAGATGTATTCTTTTTTTGCCTTAATTGTAATGATCTTCCAATTGAATTTCTTCAGTTTGTGTTGGAAAAAGGATAGTTAATATCCAAAAGAAAAAAATACCCAATTAGAACATATCTTTGGTAGTATCTTGGTAGAATGTATCTAGCTGTGCCCTCAGGCTTTGAGTAGAATGCACCAGCCAACGTCATTGACATTAACTTCAATTAGAGCAGCATTTTGGAATGACAGAAGAATCAACCAATCACAAATTCTCTTGTAATAGGTGGGGCAATTGTATGATGCCTCAAGGCCCTCTAGAGGGCCTAAGTACACGTGACTAATTAAAGGCCAATAGCTAGCCTTACCTCGTTCATGCTTGATCCCAGCTAGCTGGCTAGCTTTTTGCAGTGAGCATATGTAAGGATGGGTTGATCTCAATCCTAAAATAAATTATTTCAGATTTAAAATCAAAAGACAAGCTACATGAACCTGGCATTATCCATTTCATAGAGAAGGACAGGAGAATGGATTTGGATTTTAAATGATAATCATAATGGTGAGTGGACTTTTTGTTTACATCTACAGTACACCTTGGTTTTTGTTGCTATCTCATTTATATAATTTTGAATAAAATGTGTAAAATATTATTTCAGCTTTAGATTAGTAGTTGGGTGGTAAAATGTAGTGACATTGCAATTGGAAGTTTGTACAAAAAAGCTAAAATATGGCAAGAAATATACAAATAGAATACATAACATTGTAAACTAGCAGCAATATTAGTGTAGGATGAGGAATATGAAGTATTGAATATTGCCGATATAGTAAGTATAGCAATAATATACATAACTATGTAAACTAGCAGCTAAATCATAAACATGGAAGGCATGCTAGGATCAAAGAATATTCGAAAGCTATCACAAATTCTTGAACGGGCATAGTATTTCGGTGATTGGGAGCTGGGAGGAGTGCTGCGTTTGTTGTGATTGCGATCTGGAGGATCTTGGGATCTGGAGGTTATATGTCATCCTGGTGATGTGGTTGAGAGATGGAATTGTGAACACATATGGCAACGAGTGAAACCTCAAGTCTCCTATCCCACATCCTTTGTACCATTCTTATGACCACGGCACAATTACAAATATAAATCTGATTTCCACCGATGAAAATGGGCTAGCTAGGCGAAACAACTTATCTTCACATAGCTTGTTGAGGTTAAAGATCACGCTCACCTCGATGACATCACTGCCGAAGAACAGAAGCTGTGTAGTGGCTATAGGAAATAGTTTGCTAGCGCCAGTTTGATTTCAGCCAATTCCGCTGGTTGTTTCATCAGAATACAGTTTAAAACTGCATTCTGCATTTATTATAATGGGACGCACAGTTTACATTGATGAATTTGGACGATGTTAATAATGCTAATTAAGGACTGGGACAGAGCTGAATAATGGATTGTTTAAAAAAATTACTGTGTCTGAAGGAACAACTCGGGGTATGTGGACTGTCACCAAAAGATGTTTCTTGAAAGAATTATCCCTTTAAAACATGCATCCAGAGATGTGAATCAAGCCAAATATTTTGTGACTTGAGACTTGACTTGGTAAAAGAGAAAACACTTGACTTTGACTTGATGCCTATGACTTCAGACTCAACTTGATTCTCTTGAGCTTGTTTAGATTTTCCCGCATCTTCCTGGCGTCTTCTCTCATCTCTGTCTGCTCATGATGCCCAACACTATAAGACCTAGTGTTCGATGTTCTCAACACACATCCATTGGGTCAGTGTGGGCGGGATGACACAACGATACTTCACTCTAGTATCACTTCTCTCAATGTCACTCAAACTAGGCCTAGCGTTCAGCTGTCAACATTGGGTCGTCAATTCGGATGTGATTGAGAACTCGCCATCATGGCATCTGGATGTGTTCTGAAAATAGTTACATTTGAAATTTGAGGACTGTGTCGAGGTGTGGAGGTAAATGACAGCAGTATGCAAAATATGCAAAACAAAAATGTTTTGAGACACCTGACATCCTACAAGGACAGGTAAGAATAACATTACGGTGGTGCTTTGCCTATCCAGCTGCGTTAATGTCAGAATGAGATAAAATAATGTATCTAGCGTACGTAATAGCGAAATGGAGAGATTCATTTCCTGGTGATTACTTTATCAACAGTCTGATGGCATCTCCTTTTGTTTTTAGCCAGGTTTTCTGGTAATATTCTCAAATTTACTGGCATGCAATGGCTGTCCCTAGCATTTTTTTTCAAAGTGGACAGCATTTTTTTTTTTTTTACATGGTACACTATTAAAACATACACTCACCTAAAGGATTATTAGGAACACCATACTAATACTGTGTTTGACCCCCTTTCGCCTTCAGAACTGCTTTAATTCTACGTGGCATTGATTCAACAAGGTGCTGAAAGCATTCTTTAGAAATGTTGGCCCATATTGATAGGATAGCATCTTGCAGTTGATGGAGATTTGTGGGATGCACATCCAGGGCACGAAGCTCTCGTTCCACCACATCCCAAAGATGCTCTATTGGGTTGAGATCTGGTGACTGTGGGGGCCATTCCAGTACAGTGAACTCATTGTCATGTTCAAGAAACCAATTTGAAATGATTCGAGCTTTGTGACATGGTACATTATCCTGCTGGAAGTAGCCATCAGAGGATGGGTACTTGGTGGTCATAAAGGGATGGACATGGTCAGAAACAATGCTCAGGTAGGCCGTGGCATTTAAACGATGCCCAATTGGCACTAAGGGGCCTAAAGTGTGCCAAGAAAACATGGTAACAAGGCATGATGGATCCATGTTCTCATTCTGTTTACGCCAAATTCTGACTCTACCATCTGAATGTCTCAACAGAAATCGAGACTCATCAGACCTGGCAACATTCTTCCAGTCTTCAACTGTCCAATTTTGGTGAGCTTGTGCAAATTGTAGCCTCTTTTTCCTATTTGTAGTGGAGATGAGTGGTAACCGGTGGGGTCTTCTGCTGTTGTAGCCCATCCGCCTCAAGGTTGTGCGTGTTGTGGCTTCACCAATTCTTTGCTGCATACCTCGGTTGTAACGAGTGGTTATTTCAGTCAAAGTTGCTCTTCTATCAGCTTGAATCAGTCGGCCCATTCTCCTCTGACCTCTAGCATCAACAAGGCATTGTCGCCCACAGGACTGCCGCATACTGGATGTTTTTCCCTTTTCACACCATTCTTTGTAAACCCTAGAAATGGTTGTGCGTGAAAAAAGATTGTGAAATACTCAGACCGGCCCGTCTGGCACCAACAACCATGCCACGCTCAAAATTGCTTAAATCACCTTTCTTTCCCATTCTGACATTCAGTTTGGAGTTCAGGAGATTGTCTTGACCAGGACCACACCCCTAAATGCATTGAAGCAACTGCCATGTGATTGGTTGATTAGATCATTGCATTAATGAGAAATTGAACAGGTGTTCCTAATAATCCTTTAGGTGAGTGTACATACACACATATACACACACATATATATAGGAAGTTTTAGAGCACTTCATGCTTCCTGCTGCTGACCAACTTCATGGAGATGCAGGTTTCATTTTCCAACTGGACTTGGCACCTGCACACAGTGCCAAAGCCAAGGATACCATGCCAAAGGACCATGGTATCCCTGTTCTTAATTGGCCAGCAAACTAGCCTGACCTTAACCCTATAGAATATCTATGGGGTATTGTGAAGAGGAAGATGCGATACGCCAGACCCAACAATGCAGAAGAGCTGAAGGCCACCATCAGAGCAACCTGGGCTCTCATAACACCTGAGCAGTGCCACAGACTGATCGACTCCATGCCACGCCGCATTGCTGCAGTAATTCAGGCAAAGGGAGCCCCAACTAAGTATTGAGTGCTGTACATGCTTTTCATGTTCATACTTTTCAGTTGGCCAACATTTCTAAAAATACTTTTTTTGTATTGGTCTTAAGTAATATTCAAGTTTTCTGAGATACTGAATTTGGGATTTTCATTAGTTGTCAGTTATAATCATCACAATTAACAGAAATAAACATTTGAAATGTATCAGTCTGTGTGTAATGAATGAATATAATATTCAAGTTTCACTTTTTGAATGGAATTACTGAAATAGATCAACTTTTTGATGATATTCAAATTTTATGACCAGCCCCTGTATAAAATTAAGAGACTACTGCACCTTTTTCTTTCCTTTCCAAAAAAGTTGAAAAGGAAGGTTTTGAGTGAGGAAGAGAAGGGTTAAAATTAAGAGACCACTGCAAATTGAATGCTTCTGATCCTCACTGAAAACATTCCTTTTCAACTTTTTTGGAAAGGAAAGAAAAAGGTGTTTTTCCAGAGCTATGAAATGACATTGTGGGCATTTTATTTTTTTATAAATGAGAGGGCATATCTAATTCATATACAATTTGCGGTGTTTATGGGGAAACAAAACTGGGGAAGCACAGATTCTATATGGAGGACCATTGCCCGGCTTTTCCCCCTCATTGATCCAGGGCTGATTTCATCTAAATACATAAATACTTGACACTTACTTGTGACTTGCAACAACGTGACCTGATCCCATGTATGCATGCGTCAGCCACATTATGCAGCAGTCAGGAAGTTAACTGACTCAAGATCACCATGTTCCGGTATAGAAGAACTAATCGTAAACATTTCCACAGATCTACAGTATGATACGCTCCCATTTGGATTCACTGCTGGTAGCTTCTTTGTTTTAATACACTTGAGGGCACCTTTGAAGAATAATACCCAGAAATCCAGGGCTCGTCAGTTTGGCACAATTTGTTACCACCGGAGCTGACCCCTAAAGCATGCTGGGTAGATCAAGCTCCGGTAGCCTGAGGAAATGCAGGATCATCCTTGGTTGAGGTTTAGTGCTGCTATACTACTTAGACAATTACTACTGCTATACTACTTAGACAATTACTACTGCTATACTATGTAGACAATTACTACTGCTATACTACTTAGACAATTACTATCTCCACTGACATTAATACGAGTGACTCTAATATGAGTGCTACTATTATGTAACAACTTCTGGTGTAAAAAAAGGTGTCAGACACAAAGGCGGAAGGCTGTGGTAACATCTGGGGGTACCCTGGTTCAGTGTGCTGCAGGCCATCCTGACAGCATTCATGTGGGGATACTGCCTCCGTGTCTCCCTACATCTCCCAGTACTGTGACTGAAGGTGAACTGGACACAGCTGGATAAAACCGGATGGAATCTGAGCGAGATCGATGGTGAGAGGTGGGAGGGTGAAAAGGAGAGACGGATGAAGAGAGAGAGGTGGAAAGAAGAGGAGATGGATGAAAGAGGGAGGAGAAAGGGATATATAAATGGTGCAGAGAGAATTGGATGGAGAGAGCAATACATAGCTAGATGAGGAAAAAGGAAACTATTGAAAGGGGTTGACAGAAAAGCCTGGGAGAGGAGTGGGAAAGGATTGACACATTGGGAGAGACACACTCAGGGACCATCAGGGAAAGATAAAGGGAGGGAGGGAAAGAAAGTGGGCGTTTTGAAAGAGAAAGAAGTTGAGAGAAGAGAGCGAGGGAGGTTGAGATTGAAAGAAAAGAGAAATGTTCATAGAGAGAGGACATACAGAAAGTATGATGAATGGAGAGAGAGGGAGGGAGGGAGGGAGGGAGGGAGGGAGGGAGGGAGGGAGGGGGGAAAGAAAGCACTGGCAGAAGATGGAGTGAGACAGAATAGGGCAGTCATGCCCTGAGACCAACAGAGAAAGGTCTTCTGGGAAGATGTTTGGCAGCACCATCATGTCCTCAGAGACACACTGCCAACAGTTGTCATCTTATTTTTAACGCTGTCGCTCACTCCCTCTATAACTCTCTGTTTCTCTCAAGGCCACTCTTTGTCTCTCACTCTCCTTGTCTCTCACTCTCCTTGTCTCTCACTCTCCTTGTCTCTCACTCTCCCTGTCCCTCACTCTCCTTGTCCCTCACTCTCCTTGTCCCTCACTCTCCCTGTCCTTCACTCTCCCTGTCCCCTCACTCTCCCTGTCCCTCACTCTCCTTGTCCCTCACTCTCCTTGTCCCTCACTCTCCCTGTCCCTCACTCTCCTTGTCCCTCACTCTCCTTGTCCCTCACTCTCCCTGTCCCTCACTCTCCTTGTCCCTCACTCTCCTTGTCCCTCACTCTCCCTGTCCCTCACTCTCCTTGTCCCTCACTCTCCCTGTCCCTCACTCTCCTTGTCCCTCACTCTCCCTGTCCCTCACTCTCCTTGTCCCTCACTCTCCTCTCTCATTATGTTTCACTCCCTGTCTTCCTTTCTTTTGCCCTTGCTACCTTCATATTTTCCATCACTTCTCTCTCCATCTCTCTCCAAATTAATTATTGTTTCATTGCGCTTTTTCCAACCATCTCCACCCCCCCCCCCTCTCTCCAAATGTCTCCCTTTTCCTCTCTCCAACCCTCTCCCTTTCGTCTCCTTCTCTAAACCTTTTCCTGTATCCCTCTCTAGCTCTTAGCCTCACCAGGGGATGTAGGGTAATGTAAGATGCCTTGACTTTCCACTCAGTCCCTAAGAAACTACATCTGACTGAGAATTACACAGCACTCCGGGATATTTTCTTAAAGGCTCCCAAACGCATACAGACATGCAAGCTCACACACACACACACACACACACACACACTCACAGTCCTCTCAGTCATTTTTCAGTAATGACTTTAAACTTGAATTCTCTACTGTCATTAGAGTCACAGTGCCAGGCAGGCCTGATTAGCATCCAGTCAGAGGCTCCCTCCCCTCCAGTCAGTCAGCCCCTTGGTCCCAGCCATGGCAGCTCCTCTGAAGCGATTACGGCACCAGGCACGCAATCACAGTAGGCTGACTGGCTAGAGAGGAGGTGGGGGCAGGCAAGAAGTTCGAAAACAGAAACAGAGAGGGGCAGAGGGAAAGACAGAGGAGCACAGAGGGTGACAGAGGACAGACAAGGACAGAGGGTGACAGAGGACAGACAAGGACAGAGGGTGACAGAAGACAGACAAGGACAGAGGGTGACAGAGGACAGAGAAGGACAGAGGGTGACAGAGGACAGAGAAGGACAGAGGGTGACAGAGGACAGAGAAGGACAGAGGGTGACAGAGGACAGAGGAGGATAGAGGAGGATAGAGGAGATCAGAGGAGGATAGAGGAGGATAGAGGAGATCAGAGGAGGATAGAGGAGGACAGAGGAGGACAGAGGAGGACAGAGGAGGATAGAGGAGGACAGAGGAAGAGAGAAGAGGATAGAGGAGGACAGAGGAGATCAGAGGAAGATAGAGGATGATAGAGGAGGACAGAGGAAGACAGAGGAGGATAGAGAAGGACAGAGGAAGACAGGAAGACGGAGGGGGAAAGAGGAAAACAAGAGGACAGAGGAAGACACAGAAATAGACAGAGAGACAAGATTGAGAAAATCGACTTGCAACTACGGGGAAATGTTGATGTCTCACGTATTTTCTGAAAATAGGACTAAAAGTTACGAATAATACCCAAGAAAAACCTAAAGACATTTGGCCGATCCTCACTGGCTTGTAGTTAGGCTTAGCATTAAGGTTAGGATTAAAATTAGCGTTGGAAGTTAATTTAATGATTAAGGCTTTGGGGTTAGGGTTCTACTTCCAACACAACCTTCAAGTAATTTAGCCAATGCATTTATTCAAGGCTTATTGAGGGCATTCATTTTTTTGACACTTTATTAAACTGGTCCCCATGATAATCCAACCCACATCGCAATTGCCCTGCTTTACCAATTAAGCTACAAAGGGTTAAGTTAATGGTTAAGCCTGGGTTTAGGGTTAGGGAAAATAACACAGCAATGAAAATGTATGTGTGTCTGTTTTTGTGAGTGTGTGTGAGAGAGAGAAAGAAAGAGAGAATAATAGCCCAGTTAATGTCTATCAATGTCCCAGTTAAGATCCAGCTATGTCTAGCATATTTACATTACGAAAAAGAATTAAATGCTAGATAGACTTATTTTAGTTTGCATAATAATTTCCATAGTGTTACAAGGAGGGACAGGCTTAATGTTACTGTTTAGTTACAAGGAGGGTTACAGGCTTAATTTACTGTCTCTAGTTACGAGGACCGGACAGGCTTAATGTTACTGTTTAGTTACAAGGAGTGTAACAGGCTTAATGTCACTGTCCAGTTACAAGGAGGGACAGACTTAATGTTACTGTCTAGTTACAAGGAGGGTTACAGGCTTAATTTACTGTCTCTAGTTACGAGGACCGGACAGGCTTAATATTACTGTTTAGTTACAAGGAGTGTAACAGGCTTAATGTCACTGTCCAGTTACAAGGAGGGACAGGCTTAATGTTACTGTCTAGTTACAAGAAGGGGACAGGCTTAATGTTACTGTCTAGTTACAAGAAGGGGACAGGCTTAATGTTACTGTCTAGTTACAAGAAGGGGACAGGCTTAATGTTACTGTCTAGTTACAAGAAGGGGACAGGCTTAATGTTACTGTCTAGTTACAAGAAGGGGACAGGCTTAATGTCACTCTGAAAGTAGAGAATAGGAGAAGGAGTAAGGGCCTGTGATTGACTGACATGAGTTTACCAGAGCTGAGAATCATTATCTTAAATGTTCAACTGTTTGAGCTTTGGTTCTTCTTATAAAACACTGGCTCAAATGAAAAGTTGTGGTCCTTATTTATTTAAGTCCAGGTCAAGCCCTGAAAATGGAGGAAAGGAAGAAGTGAGTGGGTGTGGATGATTCTGGGAGGATAAGAGGAGATGATTAAATGTTATTGCAGCCAGCAGTGCTGTTTACCTCCCCCACCGTTTTCTCTCCCGGTCTCCCCCTTTCTCCCCCTCCTGCGCTACCAATCTAGCATCAGTAAGCTTGGTGTCATCACTTTGCTCCCAGAAAGGCTGTCATCGCGGGAAAAGAAGGAGGAGGCACGCATGTGTGTCAGATTGAGCGTGTGCGTGCGTATTTGTGTGTATCTGTGTGTTTGCAAGCATGAGTGTGTGTGAACTGGGAAGGCAGGGATTATTTCTGACACAGGGAAGCTTATGATGACATGGCAACAGAACTACAGCTGTACTGCAGAAACCCCAGAGCAGCCAGAGATTCAGCCAAATTCACAAATATACAGATCTTTTCCTGATGAACACAGAAGAAACAGATTTCCATCGAAATTGCAGGCAAGACTGAATTAAACTAAAGATAGTGGTGTGAAAAGAATGTGTTACGGGGGTTAAAGAGATTATGATAAATCAAGACAGGGTTTGATGGGTGAAGACAGTCTTATGGTTATGGTGGGTAAAACAGGGTTTAATGGGTAAAGATAATCTAATGGTTAAGGTGGGTAAAGACAGACTTATGGTTATGGTGGGTAACGACAGTGTTTAATGGGTAAAGATGCATTATGGTGGGTAACGACAGTGTTTAATGGGTAAAGATGCATTATGGTGGGTAAAGACAGTGTTTAATGGGAAAAGATGCATTATGGTGGGTAAAGACAGTGTTTAATGGGTAAAGATGCATTATGGTGGGTAAAGACAGTGTTTAATGGGTAAAGATGCATTATGGTGGGTAAAGACAGTGTTTAATGGGTAAAGATGCATTATGGTGGGTAAAGACAGTGTTTAATGGGTAAAGATGCATTATGGTGGGTAAAGACAGTGTTTAATGAGTAAAGATAACATTACAGTGGGTAGATAGCGTTATCTCTGCATCCCGTTTGCTCATGCTACCCTATTACATTACTTGCCCCATTGCACATTTAGAATGCCATTTAGAAATTGGCATTACACTATACACTATACCTGATTCTTTCTGCCCCCCACTATTTGCCTTAATGGCATATTTAGTATTGCCATTTGTACTACATTTGCCTTCATTGAACATCCAAACATTCCACCTGTAATGCACGTATACTTAGTAGTTGTAAATACGTGTGCATTTTCTGCCCTCTATTTGGACTGCTGGTTAGATGTTTACTGCATTTCGTTGTACTGTACTTGTACTGTTCAATGACAATACAGTTGAATCTAATCCAAATACAGTGTTTAATGGGTAAATACAGCATTATGGTGGGGTAGGAGTGGGTAACCGTCCATGCCTTCTTCGCCTTCAGGGTATGGCATAAATACTGATACAAGTATATATTTGTATTTATATTATCTGTTTGTATTATTTCATACGTTTTTTATTGTTTAAACATTAGTTTAGTTGGGTTATAAAGAAAGGAAAATAATATCCAATCAAAAGGCAAGGCCTTCAGAATATATGCAGAATTTAAGAGTATTAGGGCTGTGTTTGGAAATGGCAGTAGAAATAACCAATCACAATTTCACTAGCAATGTGTGGGACTGTTTGTTAAGGGGGAAACCTTGATTATGTCTTCTAGAAGGCTCACTAATGGAGAGCAAATAGTTTCCTTGATTTTGCACACCTTTTGAGCTTTCTGACATTGGCTTTTGATACAGCAGGCATGATAAAGGCAACAACTCTGTTGGCTTATTTGTTCACATTTTTCATTTAAATGTTAACTGTCAACAAAACTTTAGTTTAAAATGTTTTGTCATCTGGTAAGTGCCACATTTGTTTTTACAACAGTAGATAGACAGTATTTTGAGATAGACAGTATTGCATTAAAACTGTGCATTATACTTGATGGCTAAATTATATTTGAATTGGACATAATATAGTTTTGTAATGTCATTTTTGCAGTTAACTAGAATCCTTTTCCATTTTGCTGTTTGTATCTTGTGTTATGTTAGCCAGGTATTTCATAGCATGGTGTGTACTTGGTCATCTACTTCTGTAATTATTTACGCTGCTACTATTTGCTTTAAAAGTTGCTTATCTGAAAGCAAATGGTAGCCAAAATAATTGTACAAGGGCAGAACATTTCAACAGCAAGTTGTTGGCTTTACCAAAATATGGAAGGGGGCTGAAGCTAAATGTCTAAACCGTACTCCTCCTTAACCCAATAATGGATGCTCGTGTCCAGCTTAACCATGCTCATACTCTGGCTGCTTGATTAATATGGGATGTCATCACAAAACAGAGGTATATTAAATGTCAGAAACATAAAGCAAATGGGCTATTTGCTTTATGTACACTGTGTCATCTACTGTATTATTAAAGTTGATAAATATTTTACAGGATCAATATTTTAGAAGACATCAACAGACCAGAGGTGTGTCACAGTGAAGGGGGTGTGCACTTCACCACAACATGGCCACACACTCCCACAGCCCCCCCCCCCCTCCCCCGACCCACCCACAATCACAGATGCTAGGGTAGCATTACATTTCACAATCCACTGCATTTAAACAGGGAAGCTGTGTTTGAGTGGTTATGTACTCGTTTTCACATCCTTACAGGTGTAGTCAAATGTCTGCAATTAAAGGTGAGCTGCTTGTGGTTGGGATAGAGTTAATGTTAGGGCCAGAATTAGTAATAACGGTTAAGGAAAACTCATTAAGGTAAACATTTAAGATCGTTTTTGTGCGTGTAGCTGTGTGTGTGTGTGTGTGTGTGTGTGTGTGTGTGTTATAGTAATCCCTGATCTACAGGCTGTGTTTTAGTGCCTGCTTTCATTCCTCTGCATCCCAACTGAACCATTTCTGAGACCAGAGCCAAAACAACCCAACCTGTGTGGAAAGATACAAGGCAAAGACCCGATAATAACAAGACCTCACTAGTCATCTTCCTAGCTTCATCTTCCTGTGTTGGAACAGGAAGACACAAACCTGGCAACGCTAACCAATCATTGAATACTACATTACAATGAGTTGAAGATAAATTATAAATCTATGCAATCACGACTCAATGCAATCAGGAGTTGGAACTGT
This sequence comes from Esox lucius, assembly GCF_011004845.1. NCBI lineage: Eukaryota > Metazoa > Chordata > Actinopteri > Esociformes > Esocidae > Esox > Esox lucius. The sequence goes on along the minus strand of NC_047585.1, from coordinate 35,681,196 downwards.
TTGGTTTAAACTATTTGATTTAATACTTTAATTTAAACAGATAATAAAATGTTCTACCCAAACCACAGTGTTCACTATTTTTTGAATTGTCTTACTACATTGATAGGCCGAGTAGTTCAAATGACTTTCCAAAACTCCCCAACCCATCACAAATCGACTTTCCCCTATTTTCATGAGTGAGGCACACACAGGTGAATGCTACTCATCTTGCCAAACCCGACTGAGAAAAGTAACGTCGGAGAAATGGGCCAGAGAAAGGAACATTTAGGAGAAAGGGAGTGACAAAATATCCCATCCTCCATCAACTCTCTGCGGCGACACGGCCTTCGGTCTCCAACGTCTCCATTCTCCCTGTCCATTGTATGGATGAGGAGGAGGGGGACCAGAGAGACCAGGGACTGGAGGGAGAGCTTTTGTTTAAGGGTTAGACATGTGGCTGATGGGTGGAGGGGTGGAGAGACAAAAGGGACAGACCATGTCAGGTTGAGTGTTCGGTTTAGGGGTTGGGTGGAAGTGTCTGTGTGTGTTTGTGTGTGTGTGGGGGGGGGGATACAGCAGAAGATATAAGGCTGGGATCCATTCTACCGCACACAATCAGAGAGAGAGAGGGAGGGAGAGAGAGTGAGAGAGAAAGAGAGAGAGAGGGAGAGAGAAAGAAAGTCTGTCTCTCAGATCATCAGTCATAACACACATACAATCTCCCTCACACACAAGCAAGCAAATTCACAAACACACATAATCCCACACAATCACATACTTTCAGCCGTATCAGTTGAATCAGTTGGACAGAAGTCTGGATTTAGTTAGAAGGAGAACACAATAAAACAACCCAATCATCCCTTGATGTCTGACAGCAGTCTGGTTGTACCTTATCCTCATCCTCATCGGTCAACACATCCATGACACTATGCTTCCTCCAGTCCAGTATTCTCTACAACTTTCTATCTTCACTTATTCATCTTGATCTTGATAATATTCATACCACCTACATTCATCTTTAAAAAGGCTGTATAAGAATCAATTGACTCTATAAGCAACAAGAACATCACATTCATACAATGATATTTGATGTTTGGTCAGGGGAAAAAAGTCTATGAAACAAAAGGACATGAATATCTGGGTGAAGTGAAAGCAAAAAGAAGTGTGTCTGCATGAAACTTTGGAGTTAAAGTGAGTGGCTTAACTTAACACCCAAGTCTATTTAAATGTAATAGGGTTCATTACTGTACCTAGTGCCTGCTTTTCAATGAATTATTTAGATGTCTTTGCCACCTGGTACATGTCTGATATAGATGTCCGCTGCAGTGATTACATGAGGTAATTTTTTACCAAGACGGCAGAACTTCTTCTGCCTTTCCATCATGTCCCCTCCACTGCTCCCCTCCTACCTTCAGTAGTGGTCGGTTGTATCCTGTCCCATTCATTAAAGACGGAGTTCTACCTGGCTCCAGGTATAATAAATCAGCATAATAATAGCAGCACCTGTGAATGTTAGCTTCAGCTTCTAGCATTAGTGGCCATTCGTCAATATGGTTAACTTTACCCGGCTGTTAGCGACGCAATGCAGAGTCGGCTGTGTGCGAGCTAGAACATGTCCCAGCTGGAGCTCCAAACGATATGAAGCAGGAATGTGTGTTGTCGTACAGGTTCAGCCTGATGTTAGCTAAAACGCCAATGTGGGTCCCACAGAGAATCCCAAGCCGTGACTTAGTTACAGCTTAAGGTGCACACGCGCACACATATGCATGCACATTAATGTACACATCCAACATGTCAGAGACATTCAGCTATATATCCTGCCAGCTCTCCAGCCCTACGGATGCATTCCATTCATCCCAGCAGTATCCCAGACACTGTGCTTCACTGTTTTAAATAGAGAATTTTACATCACTATCTTGAGTCGCCATATTTCTGTGAGCATTACTACATTCATTGGTTGTTGTCTCTCCTACAGTGTTAGTATGTGTGGGCCTCTGTCTACTCTAAATGGGCCGATGCTGTCCCTGAAAAAACTTGTTTTCAAGGACAAGAGAGAGTGATAGAGAAAAGAGAGATTAGATAGAAAGATAGAGATATAGAATGAAAGAAAGAAAGAGAGCAAAGAGAACAGGAAGAGAAGATAGAACACCCTGGTGCTGCACGCTACCGACTGGACGTGCCAGTTCACATATCAGGACCAAAAACGAACACATTGATAACACACCCACAACACTAATACAACACACTCAGACGTACAGAGTACCCTACACAGTTATCATCTCAACAACTAACACATTGATAACACACACACGACACTAATACAATTACATTTATTTTTAAAGCCCCTTTTACATCAGCAGTTGTCACAAAGTGCTTTTACAAACCACCCAGCCTAAAACCCAAAAGATCAACAACAGTGTTGATGCACAGTAGCTAAGAAAAACTTATAAAGAAACCTAGAGAGGAACCAGGCTCTGAGGGATGACCAGTCCTCTTCTGGCCTCTTCTGTGCCAGGTAAACATTTTAAGTACAAATTGTAGAAATTAATAAATACATATGGGCTGTGTCCAGAGTCAATAAAACATCATCCAAGTCGAGTAGAGTGGCAGCTAGAATCATCAGGCATTGTTTTAAGCTGCAACACAACCAGGAGGACTACAACACACATTGACGACACATCCACACTATTGGAACACTATTGGTAACAAATTCACAAAACGTCTACAACACATTGGAGTAAAAGGATCTCACAAAATACTAACAATACATGTTTGCAAAATTTCTATAATAATTCCACAGCTATCTGCACCATGGCTGAATGAACAGCAGCAATGCCACTTCATTAATCACTGAAGGATAGAGAGAGAGAGAAGGAGAGAGACTGACTACACTCCAACATCCACAGGACTTGCTATCAGAGGATAGACTAGGGTCCACAAACCACACAGGAAGTGAAAAGCAAAGAGTTCAGTAGAATAGTGAAAGCTTTTACCACCCAACTCGCAGGTGCTCTTCACCCTGATACCAGATGAAAAGACATCCGCCTCCTATCACACAGTGAGTAAACGCAACAATTTCCTGTGACTGTGCCTTACAAACACATAAAACCTGCCCACCATCTACCCTGGACTTTAACAGCCTATACGATCAGGTCCACCTTTACAAACGTCCCTTTTGCCTAGACCCTATAAGAGAATGCCTTCAACTGCAGCTTCTTCACCACCGTATCATATCAGTCCTGCACCCATCCTGGCCCTCTGCTGACCCCAAGCTCCACTCACCACTCATTTTCCAAAGCTAAACCACACAAAAACAACACTGTCCTATGGAACAAAAACCTTTAATCTAATCCTGGACAATACGTGGTCTGGATTCCCCTGTCTTTTTATTCTGGAACATATAAGGTCTAGGATCGTCTGCATTTGGCCTGAATCAAAGACTTCACCAACAAAATTCTACCAGAAACATGGTAAAGAAGATGGATCACTGATTGTCCTACTGGTTACACGCAGCTGGTAGATAAGCACATTTTCTTAACAGAGAGAAACGTCCTCATATGTGCTACCTACATCCCCCTCTTTAGTCTCTGGTGACCTAAACTGAAAGAACTGAAAGATAAGCTTAGAAGACAGGGGGGTGAATACCTAGCTGGAGTTGATAGCATTCCATTACCAATATGCCCCTGTCTACCCAACCACGACATCTAACAATAACAGACGGCCAATACAGTTACGGAAGGGTTTCAGAGCACTCCGGTGGTGGGTACACCCCACCCCTCTGCGGCAGTAAGGCTACTTACTACTCTATAACCAACTTTAACCCACACTCTTGGAGCGCTAACATTCAGCCCATTCGCACCACTTCCAGACAAATTCCCAACCTACATGAACAGAGCAATATTGTGCCTGAGACATCAAAACCCAACAAAAGGTACGCTATTAAGAAATGTAATAAAGGGAAGGAAGGTAGCGTAGAAACCTGCCTAAGACAAATGTTTCAAAAACAAATCCCATACCTGCTAGATGTGCTCCAGAAGAAATAGTGTAGTGTAAACACGGCAGTTGAGAGTTTACATGGCCTGTTTGACCTATCCGCCAACGCACCAAATAAAAAACATTCCAGGCAGAAAACCTAACAAAATGGAGGAAAATGGTTTGACAAGAAAGTGTATAACTTTGAGGTGTCTGTGACTTTTGCAAATAAGAAAAAGTTCCTTTAAACCTTTCATTTTGGGCTGGATGTGTAATATGCTGTTTATCTGTAATCTAATTATTTATAAATAGAATCATTACCATGCCTCTGTCAGCCATGAAATTCCATGTTTGAAAGCAAGTAAGATGTAAATCTTATTCAATAATCTCAAAATCAACAATTAAATTAGTTACTGTAAACAATTGCAAAATCACTTACACAAAATACACTGTAATTTTAGCAGTTAAAAACGTGACATGTTCAACTTCATAAGGATTACTCATAAGGATTCAAATGTGTCCCAGCTAACACCCAACCTCTATGGTTATCTAAGTACGTCCTAAAGGAATGGAATTTTGGGCAGGTTACTAACAGTTTTTTTACAGGAGAGAGGGGAAGAAAGATGAAGAAAGAAATTTGGATTAGGTGGGTTAGTACCAGAATGCTGTTCTTGTCTCCTTTCTCCTCCTCTAATATCCTGATTTGCTTAACAAACATCACATCTCAATAGGTGGTCCAGGTTTGATATGGCACATTGGGTTGTCTTGTATTGATTTCTATATTCCTACTTAAGCAATTGGAAAGGCCAATCACACTTGAATGTCTTACTACTTTATTTTGCAGTTCTGTTTAAAAAACAGGTTTATTGTCTTTAGTGTATTTATACTTGGGATATAACTTTTCAACAGGAAAAGTTTGAAAATTGCTGGAGGACAGATTTTAAGCTATTTCTTGTAATCCTCTACCCCTCCCTGGGTCACGTGGTTTGATTTGTGTTCCTGCAGATCTTGGGGATTAGGATTAGACCACTTGAAAGGAGGGGTGTGTGTTGCATTCAATCAGTTAAAGGAGATGTGTGTGTTAGGGGAGGTCTTTGGAAGTGTTCCTGGCAGGATGACTACATGAGGTCATTATAGAACCATTTAGCCTTATAGAGCAGACAGAGCAGAGGCCAATCCCTGAACATTCACCTGATCTCATGTTACACGTCTCTCCCAGTCTCTCTCTCTGTCTCAAAGAGAAAGAGAATCAAGCCCATCTTTCCAATTCTTCTAATTCTCTGCCTCCTTCACAACAGGCATCTATCCTTGCCACTTAGAACTGTGTTGTCTGTACCCTGACAAACACAGACCAGAGGAAACCTGTAGGCACTGGCAGCGCCAGGCTGGGACGTGACGTGACAAAAGCAACCCCAAGAATACCCCCAATGATTCTGGAATTCAAAATAATTAGATCAGGAAAATAATAACTAATTAAAATTTCTGTGGACAAGACTAACTTACTCCATGGAATACAGTATTGACTTATGGTACTAGACATGAGTATTTAGCAAAAAGGCCCGAAATCTGTCTGATAAGGTTATCTGTTATTTGTGGAACTGATTGACAGGGTGCTTTTTCAGACTTGACATCCTGCAAACTTGGGAAGAGAGTGTTATGACTTCAAATAGCTACCAAGGAGAGAGTTTTTGGCAGTGACCCAAACATTGATCCCACAAGATGAGGTATTCCCTCATGATGCAACCATATTCAGGTAATATACTGTAAATGCTGCTCTGTCATCCCAGTTCGAAAACAGGGCATGAAGTATTATATATACAATAAGCCTTCATGCCTTCATGTAAATTTTCAACATTAATGACTTGTTTACTTTATTCCAAAGTTCTTCTGGTCTTGCCATGTAGAACCACAACTTCAAAAGCTAGAAGGATCTCTGAGATTTGCTTTAGCATTTATGTTGTAAGACAGAGAATCCTGGAAGTTGCCTTTCAGAAAGCTGAGACTGTCGTGAGGGCATGCCTTTTTCTCAACAACTGCTGAACCTCAGACACTGAGAACACAGATACCACAGAACATACAACTCATGTTTGTTGACGACCCATCACCCATGGGCAAGGTGCCCCCTAATGAGTGTAGATAGATGGTACAAGGGAACATCAGCTTCTTGGACACTGGAAATCGTGTATCTCTGCAGACAGGAAAATTGCAGACACGTCAAACATATGCTGCTACTGACGTAATCTGCTAGTTACACCTTAACTCTCAGATGAAATATGTGATGAAACTAAACTCAAAGATGAAATGTGTGATGAAACTTAACTCTAAAGGAAAAATGTGATGAAACTTAACTCTAAATGAAATATGTGATGAAACTTAACTCAAAGATGAAATGTGTGATGAAATTTAACTCAAAGATGAAATGTGTGATGAAACTAAACTCTATGAAGAAAACATAATTAAGCAGCATATGAATTAATTAATTTCTCCAATAACAGTAAGGAACAGAAATAATTTGAAACTGACACAAGTTCTGTTATTTTAGGCTATTAACCTAAATATATTCAAGTTACAGTAAAATAATGAATATCGTCTGAAAGTGCAGTCTCTCAGCTTTAATTCACATCCAAATTGGAGCAAGGGTTTAGGAATTACAGCTGTTTAATATGTAACCCCCTCTTTTTCAAGGGACCAAAAGTAATGGGACAATTGACCCAAAAGCTGTTTTATGGACAGGTGTGAGCTACTATTTCTTCATCAATTAAACAGGTGAAACGTCTGGAGTCGATCCCAGGTGTGGCATTCGCATTTGGAAGCTGTCAAAGGAGCTCTCAATGCAAGTGAAACAGGCCATCCTTAGGCTGCAAAAAAAAACAATCCACAAATGATATAGCAAGAACATTAGGAGTAGCCTAATCAACAGTTTGGTAGATTGTGAGAAAAAAAGAACGCACTGGTGAGCTCTGCACCACAAAATGGCCTGGACGTCCACGGAAGACGGTGGTGGTTGATCAAAGGATCCTTTATATAGTAAAGAAAAAAACCTTTACAACATCCAGCCAAGTGAAGAACACTCCAGGAGGTAGGCATATTATAATCCAAGTCTACCATAAAGAGAAGACTTCACGAGAGCAAATACAGAGGGTTCACTACAAGGTGCAAACCACTCATAAGCCTCAAGAATTTAAAGGGCCTGATCAGACTTTGTCACAAAACAAAACAAAAAGCCAGCCCAGTTCTGGAACAGCATTCTTTGAACAGATTAAACTAAGATCAACCTGTACCAGAATGATGGGAAGAAAAAAGTATGGAGAAGGCTTGGAACGGCTCATGATCCAAAGCATACCACATAATCTGTAATACTCGGTGGAGGCAGTGTGATGGCATGGGCATGCATGGCTTCCAATGAAACTGGGTCACTAGTGTTTATTGATGATGTGACAGAAGAAATAAGCAGCCAGATTCTGAAGTGTATAGGGATATATTGTCTGCTCAGATTCAGCCAAATTCAGCTAAGTTGATTGGACGGCACTTCATTTTACAGATGGACAATGACCCAAAACATAGTGGGGAAACAACCTAGTAGTTTTTTAAGGCAAAGAAGTTGAATATTCAGAAATGGCTGAATCAATTACCTGATCTCAACCCAATCAAGCATGCATTTCACTTGCTGAAAACAATGAACAAACAACTGAAAACTGTTGCAGTGAAGGCCTGGCAAAGCATCACAAAGGACGAATCCCAGCATTTGGGGATGTCCATGCATTCCAGTCATTGCCTGCAAAGGATTCTTGAAAAAGTATTACAAATGAACAGTTAATTATGTTTGTGTTAATTTGTCCAATTACTTTTGAGCCCCTAAAATAAGGGGACTGTGTAAGAAAATGGTTGCAATTCCTAAACGTTTCATACAATATTTTTCTTTAACCCCTTGAATTAAAGCTTAAATTCTGCACTTCAATTGCATCTGGGCTGTTCATTTCAAATCCACTGTGGTGGCGTACAGAGCCAAAATTACGAAAATTGTGCCAATTTCATGTGTATTTCTATATGACCTTCACATTTTGGTGCTCATGGGTCTCTTTACACGGAAAAGGAAAACTGTATAATTCTCAAAGTGTTTTTGCTATCTGATGACTTGGCTCTCACCCTCTCCCCTTTGAGCTCAGAATGCTAAAAGAGCATGGCTCCCACATCAAAGGGCTGGTTCTTATCCTCTGCAGCAGGGATGAGCATCCAACCGCCCATTATGAGCATATCTGCTAGAGTCAGGGCCTTGGGAGGATTATTCTGAGCTCTGAAACTCAGCAAGCAGTGACGTGACGTGGCTTTGAAATCCTCCTCTGAAATGACACAGCATAAACTGCTAGTCATCAAACCAGAGAGCAGCTGCCAAAAATAGAGAGGGGCAACATCAACCTGCCTGCGTGTAACCACAATGTAACTATTCACCGCCGGCTTACTCACAGTTTACATATTCACTATTCAAATGAGCTGAAGGGTTGGGAAGGCTGGAGAAATCAAAGGGTGTTTGTATGAGCCTTGCCGCACAGAGGTTTCAGAGGGAGCGGGTTTGTCAATGCCTCCCTGTCTCTTTAAATCTATCCATCTCTGGAGCACAATGAACCACACAGTCAACATAGAGTAAGAAGAGAGAGAAGGAGAGAGAGTGTTATTTTGTTTAGAAAATACCTTGATTATTTTGTTTGTTACAGACAGGCAGATGGACAGAGAGACAAACAGGGAGATAGACGGACTAAACACATTGCAGGTCCGGCTGTCTTATTGTAATCCTATTTAAAAGGTGGATATCTTCTTCCTGCTCACCTCTCTAAGTAAGAATGAGACAGGAAGAAGAGAGAGGCATATATTACAACATATACAGGTCAGAAAGAAAAAAACACTGCACCTTTTTCTTTTCTTTCCAAAAAGTCAAAAAGGAAGGTTTTGAGTGAGGAACAGAAGTGTTCAATTTGCAGTGGTATCTTCACTGAAAACCTTCCTTTTCGACTTTTTTGGAAAGGAAAGAAAAAGGTGCAGTGGTCTCCTAATTTTTTCCGGAGCTGTAGACAGACAGACGAGTACAGACCAGTAGACAGACAGACAAGTACAGACCAGTAGACAGAAATACATGTAGACAGACAAGTAGACAGACAAACGAGTAGACAGACCAGTTGACAGAACAGTAGACAGACAGACCAGTTGACAGACAGACCAGTAGACAGACAGACCAGTTGACAGACAGACCAGTAGACAGACAGACCAGTTGACAGACAGACACTAGTAGACAGACCAGTTGACAGACCAGTTGACAGACAGACCAGTAGACAGACCAGTAGACAGACAGACCAGTTGACAGACAGACCAGTTGAAAGACAGACCAGTAGACAGACAGACACTAGTAGACAGACCAGTTGACAGACAGACCAGTAGACAGACAGACACTAGTAGACAGACCAGTTGACAGACAGACCAGTAGACAGACAGACCAGTTGACAGACAGACACTAGTAGACAGACCAGTTGACAGACCAGTTGACAGACCAGTTGACAGACAGACACAGTGTACAGCCTGCTGCTGGGTACTTGGCAGGTCCCCGATACACCATCTGCTCCTCTGGCACCATCTCTCCTTTTCCCCTTCTCCTCTCCCAGAGCCTGTCCCCATCTCACCCACCTCCTCACCCAGAGCCTGTCCCCATCTCTCTCTCCTCCTCTCCCAGAGCCTGTCCCCATCTCTCTCTCCTCCTCACCCACAGCCAGTACCCATCTCTCTCTCCTCCTCACCCAGAGACAGTCCCCATCTCTCTCTCCTCCTCACCCACGGCCAGTCCCCATCTCTCTCTCCTCCTCACCCACGGCCAGTCCCCATCTCTCTCTCCTCCTCACCCAGAGCCAGTCCCCATCTCTCTCTCCTCCTCACCCAGAGCCAGTCCCCATCTCTCTCTCCTCCTCACCCACAGCCAGTCCCCATTTCTCTCTCCTCCTCACCCAGAGCCAGTCCCCATTTCTCTCTCCTCCTCACCCAGAGCCAGTCCCCATCTCTCTCTCCTCCTCACCCAGAGCCAGTCCCCATCTCTCTCTCCTCCTCACCCAGAGCCAGTCCCCATCTCTCTCTCCTCCTCACCCAGAGCCAGTCCCATCTCTCTCTCCTCCTCACCCAGAGCCAGTCCCCATCTCTCTCTTCTCCTCTGTCCCAGGAGGAATTCTATTGACACACACATTGCACAAGAGAGGGAGCAGACAAAGACATGAATACACACATACAGTCGTAACGAAGACACATTCACCGACACACACACACACAAACACACACACACACACACAAACACACACTGCACTGAGAGGGTCTCCTTTCAGTCCTCAGTGTGTTTGGGGGAGGGGAACTTAAAGGTGCAGTCAAGGACAGAGGAAAGCCTGGCTGAGAGGGAATCAAGTCACTGTACAGGCTTAAATCGACCTCATCCATCTCTCTCTTCCTTTATCTCCTCCCCCATAGGGAAGACTTCCTTCTATCCGTATTCTTTATGCTCACCTCTTTATCCCCTCTCCCCTACCACTAACCCAACAGGGGACATCCTCCCCGCCTGTTAACACCTCCTCCCCCACTCCCAATCTCTCTCTTTCCCTCTCTCTCATTTTCCCCTCTCCTTCCCTCTGTCTCTCTCTCTATCGCTATCTCTTTTCTTTGTCCCTCCTTCTCCCAGTGTGGAGGGGTTGCCTGGCTTCACCTGCTTAACATGTTGCTATGGTAACACCAGGGGGTTTCGGGGGAAAGGTGAGGGATGAGAGAAGCTTTACACTTTAATCCCCAATGCCCGGCATCCATCAGAGAAATTAGATACACAAAACCACACACACTAGGACACAAGACACACACACACACATGTAAAGAGACTAGATCTGGGAATGAAGCCTTGAGTGATAAATATATTACATTACACTGGGGGAGGGGAGGAGGCATTGAGAAACATGTCCCTGACAAACACATACACACACACGTTAACAAAGATAGCCACACACTCCTCAGTCCTCCTGGATCCACACACACAATGCCGTTAAGTCCTTACAGTATATACATACACAAAGACCCTCAGGAGTCTATTATGTGGTTACACTCTGTGACTTAACACAGCGCTTACATCTTAACACTAATCATGAGCCAGCCCCTCTGACTGGTGAGAGTGACATCATAGGTGTCAAACCACAGAAAACCAAAATGATAAGAACACATTATTATTATTATTTTTTAGATCTTAGATATTCCCATCCTTAGTGAGGTTGTTAAAGCAGGAATCATCAGGTGAAACACTAACTAACGCTTTCTCCCTATCGCAGTTTCTGTAAAAATAAAAGGTGAATGTTGGTGTACAAATGTAACCCCTTTGAAATTCATAGACAGAGCTAACAATGCAAAGACTGACCATTCATGATATCAATCATAGTTTCAAACATGTCAGGACTGTAACATATATCTATATATACTTTGTTCTGGAAACATTGGAGAGACACAAGCTGATTTTGGTTGATTCTGATCGGTATAAGGCTTAAAAGAATCTAATTCTCCATGTTCTCCTGTAAATTCTATTCTTCAGGATGAATGAGTGAAAATAAAGCAGCAACTCCTCCTGACTGGCCCTTTAAGGAGACAAAAATATGCTTTTGTCCAACACATGTCTATGATTGGGTAATGAATGAGACAGGGGTGGGGATGAAGGCAAAGCGAGAGACGTTGATTGTGTTCGTGTAGTTCTGCAGCACTGCTCTGCAGAGAACCAAAATATTGGCTCCTCTACCCTGCTCAGTATTCTACTGAAACACTCCATGAGCCTGTGTGTGTCTGTGGTGTGTGCACGTGTTATGTGTGAGTGTGTGTGAGTGTGTGTGTCTGAGTGCACGCAAGTGTGAGTGCGCACTGCTACGTGCCTACATTTCTGATCACACCCTCTGCCAGTCTCCTTAGCTTACTCCCCAAATCAAGTACTGCGACAATCCCACTCCTTGCAGAAACACACACACATTTACACACAAACACACAAACTTTTTCTCATTTCGAATTCTATTTTTTCTAACCATTAACAGCTAACCTAACCTTAACCCACAAACCAAAGCTTAAAGCTAAACCTAACCCTAAGAGTAAAACCTAACCCCTGAACCTAATTCTAACCCAAATCTCAGGAGTTACCCTTAATCCTAATGTGTTTTCTTGTTTCCCACTCATTCTAGGGGATTTTCAGTCAAGCAACATGTCAGTAAAACTTGAACACAGACCTCTCAGTACGACTACCACAAACGACATGTTGACCATCACAAAAGGAAGACGGCAAGTTGTCCGCAAACGCAAAACAACCTTTCTATTTTCATTGTGTCCACAAATCAACACAGAGAACAGGCTGGGGTGGAATGGATGGAAGGAAAGAGAATGTGAGGGGAGGGCGAGATAGAAAGACAAAGCCAAGAAAGGGAGAGAGAAAGACAACATTCGGGTCTAGGGACATAGGGGTTAAACAGATCTCTCTCTACTTTGGGCATCCCGTCAGGCCACACCCCTTGCAGTGGCTTGGCATGACCCTGATGCCATGGCAACCTGAGAGGGTGTGTGTATGTGGATTGTTATGCTGGTCAGAATAGAAAATCCTCAAAATTGTAGTAATCCATTACAAATGGGGCGAAGAGAGCGTCACTACAGCATTGGGCCCAGTCCTCTGTACCCCCCCCCAAAAGAAACAGGTGTCCGGCAAAACCATCGCAGATCTGTGGTACTCAACTTGGCCTAGTCCCGTCTCCACTTTAAACCATCTCCTTCGGCTGCAGAGCCAACAGGTCTGTGGATGACATTGTTATGGGTCTCCGATAGATCCTCCAAAATCTCCACCACCCAAAGATATACCCAAGGATACATACTGTGGACTTCAGCTCTGTACCTAACACCTTTGTCGCAGAACTACTGCTAGACAAAACCCTCCCATCTGAACGTGTCCAGCTCCATCTGTCAATGGATCTCTGGTTTCCTGACCACCACATAAAAACGGGTAACAGAACCCTGGAAGGATTCCTGCTCTCGCCCCTCGACTCGATCTACACCAACAACCTCAAAAAACTTTCTGTCAAAATACTCAGGTTTACTGCTGTCACTCCGGTCGATCTCGTCTCTAATGGCAACAAGACCATGTACCACGGAGTGGTCGACCAGATGGCGGCGTCCCAATAACCTGCATGTCAACATAGGCTAAACTGAGGAGGAGGTGGTTGACTTCAGGAAACGCCCTCTCCTTCCCTCCTTGACACTGGGCATCAGTTGTTAGTTCGGCCGAGTCACTTAAATTCCTAGCGTCCATCATGTTCCAGAAGATCAGGTGGGAGGACCTCGAAGGACCACCAGTGGATGTTTCACTTATGGACAGTCAATCCTGATCCATCTCCACGCACCAGTCGTTGAGTCCATCCTAGCTCCTACATCAGGGTCTAGGTTTGCGTCTGTATCACTGACAGTCAGTCAGTAACTCATTGTATGGTCTGCAGACAGGATGCATGCCAACTGCCCCAATTGGAGGGCCTATGTGCCTCTCTGGGCAAAGAAGAATGCAGGGAACAATTATCCTGCTGGCAGGTCAATCATAACTTAAAGATCCAGCCATCTGATCAGTGTCTTGCCCTGTGTTGTGGCCCTCAATAACCAGCCATCTGATCAGTGTCTTGCCCTGTGTTGTGGCCCTCAGTAACCAGCCATATGATCAGTGTCTTGCCCTGTGTTGTGGCCCTCAGTAACCAGCCATCTGATCCGTGTCTTGCCCTGTGTTGTGGCCCTCAGTAACCAGCCATCTGATCCGTGTCTTGCCCTGTGTTGTGGCCCTCAGTAACCAGCCATCTGATCCGTGTCTTGCCCTGTGTTGTGACCCTCAGTAACCAGCCATCTGATCAGTGTCTTTCCCTGTGTTGTGGCCCTCAGTAACCAGCCATCTGATCAGTGTCTTGCCCTGTGTTGTGGCCCTCAGTAACCAGCCATCTGATCCGTGTCTTTCCCTGTGTTGTGGCCCTCAGTAACCAGCCATCTGATCAGTGTCTTGCCCTGTGTTGTGGCCCTCAGTAACCAGCCATCTGATCCGTGTCTTGCCCTGTGTTGTGGCCCTCAGTAACCAGCCATCTGATCCGTGTCTTGCCCTGTGTTGTGGCCCTCAGTAACCAGCCATCTGATCAGTGTCTTGCCCTGTGTTGTGACCCTCAGTAACCAGCCATCTGATCAGTGTCTTTCCCTGTGTTGTGGCCCTCAGTAACCAGCCATCTGATCAGTGTCTTGCCCTGTGTTGTGGCCCTCAGTAACCAGCCATCTGATCAGTGTCTTGCCCTGTGTTGTCGCCCTCAGTAACCAGCCATCTGATCAGTGTCTTGCCCTGTGTTGTGACCCTCAGTAACTAGGCATGTCTTACAGAGACTGATAAGACTGTCTGTTGTTTACTGTCTTACAGAGAACTACAAACTGTCTGTTGTTTACTGTCTTACAGAGAACTACAAACTGTCTGTTGTTTACTGTCTTACAGAGAACTACAAACTGTCTGTTGTTTACTGTCTTACAGAGAACTACAAACTGTCTGTTGTTTACTAAATGGCTCCACTAGGATCAACCGCAAATGTACATATGGGATATAGTCACATCTCATATCCCATTATCTTACATGCTCACCACCCATTGTATGTAATAGTCAGCTTTGTGTAGTTCTTTTTCATAGATTGTTTTCCTAACTGTTGTTTAACAATAGCAGTACCTTTAAACCAAGTACAATTTGGGGTACTTTCAAACGTTTAAAACCTCCTTAAATGTCTGAATCAGAATCACCTAAGTACACACACACACACGTACACTTACAAACACTACAGTACCTTAATGCTAAGACTGAGGCATTCACATGGTGAGTCTAAATCCTTCATCAATGTCAGGATGTATTAATGCCAATGCTAATCAGACACGTAAAACACACACACACACACACACGCACGCACACACACCACAACGTATGGCTGCCTGTTGAAGTCAATCACGATGATCCTCTGAATCAAAGTCCACCTCATCCCCACTGCTTTGGCTCATCTCTGCATGGCATGGCTTGGATGGGCTTATTCCTGCCCTGAGCCAGTTAACATGCAGCAGTGCTACAGCCCAGCCGCCCTGTCGGAGATAATGGAGAATGGACTGTGCTGTTGTGGTCACGCCACTTTCTGTGTGTGAATACATGTGCAGCGTGTGCCTGCGTGTGAGTGAATACGTGTGCAGAGTGTGTCTGCGTGTGTGTGAATACATGTGCACTGTGTCTGCGTGTGTGTGAATACTTGTGCAGAGTGTGTCTGTGTTTGTGTGAATAGATGTGCAGTGTGTCTGTGAGTGTGTGAATACATGTGAAGTGTGTCTGTGAGTGTGTGAATACATGTGCAGTGTGTCTGTGAGTGTGTGAATACATGTGCAGTGTGTCTGTGAGTGTGTGAATACATGTGCAGTGTGTTTCTGCGTGCACGCCTCTATGTGTCAGTGCGCTTGTGCGTCCAAGGGCGTGTGTGTGTGATGTGATGGCACAGCCGGGGTACCCTCTCGGCAGACGATGCCCATCTCCAGTGGGGCCACAAAACTGGCACCAAAGACCTGGCGACTGGTGCCAGCAACATCTGAGCCCCCAAACCCAAACCATCGCAATAACTCAGTGTCCACCCAACTGGTACCAGGCTTGAGACAACCCTATTACAGAACATCCTTCACAGAGCAAGGCACACAGTCATCACAATATACTCATAGCAGCTAGCACACAAACATGCTGCTGGGACCAACCTACCGCCGTTGAAACCCTAGTCATTAGTGCTCCTCTTGTGTGTTCATGCAAAACCAAAACATGTACTGAACGCGCCACACACGGGCACACACACAAATACAACTGCCCTTACCGACCACCTGCTGATGTGACGTCTCTCCTCTGTCCTCCCAGTCAGTCAGTCAGTCAGGTCAGAACCGTGTACATCCATCCATACATCCAGGAGACAGCACAGAACAACAGGAGAAACGAGACTGCGACCAAGACGGACCCACGGTCTACCTACCCCTCCATGGCTTCACAATGACAGGGGAACAGCAGCTCCGTTAGGCAGAGAACCAGAGACAGACAGCCAGCGACAGCCTACAGTGTGACGGAGCCTGGATACAGGACAATAATAGGCATCCTCTCCTCAGGAAAGAGGGATAAAGGAGGGAGGGAGAAAGGGCGGGGGGGGGGGGGGGGGGGGGGGGGGGGGGGGGGGATGCATTGGAGCATGCCCAGTCGAAAATACCAGGGTATTTAAATGTCACATGACCCCATCCGTGCTGGCAGTAATTCTGCAAGCATTGAAGATGGAGAGAGAGAGAGAGAGAGAGAGAGAAACAGGGAGAGAGGGAGGGAAGAAGGGAGGAAGAATGACAGAGGGAGGGGGGGAGCGTGCTCTTTGGATCGGTGGTGGCTGTGTGACGTCACAGCTGCTCCAGAGAGACGCCTGTAATCTGCTTCCAGGCACCACCCCCCAGGTATCCGAGTCAGCCAATCAGATGAAGACATGGGTCAATCCCAGATGAACCAGTCCTTGGCTCAAAGGTAACTGCAGAAGGAGTACAATACCTCAGAAGAGACCTCAGAAGGACAAAAGAAGCTCTGCTGACAACCATGGAATGGGATGACTCCAATGGAAATCAGCATTTAATCTTAATTGGCACACTGTTCCTTTGAGGGAGAAGAATCGATTCAACTGTATTGGATCTTCTTAAAAAAATCATCACCTTAAACAAGGTTTTAATGCCACATGCGAATCAAAGCATCAGTGATGCCTGGTTTTTATCCCTGCAGCAAACCATCGTAAGTGCAAGCTAATGCACATAGAAGTCAACTCCAATTGAGCATGCTTTGTGGCAGTAGCTCAGGGTCTAAATAAGGCTCCATGGCCCTTTTACTACACCACACACTGAAAGCTACTTGGTATTGTGAAAAACTACCACGATACACGTCAATACATTCATACATAACACAGCAAATTAAAATGTTTGATAATCTAAAGCAGAAAGCCCAGTCCTGTGTCAAAACAGGTCCTCTCCTGCTGAAAAAAGCAAGAGTGACCTCTAGTGGAACATATACTGCCTTTATGACTGAAGCTCCCTCTGGTGGCCAAATACTACATCCAATGGTTTATAAATTCACAATAAAATTATTATCATGTATCACATGGATAAATATGACTTTATCTCCACGTACTTACACATAACATACCTAAGGGCAGCTGATTTAATAAATAAAAAAGGAGTTCACCAGGTGAGTCCATTTAGCAGGCAGGAAGCCCCGTCCCAGATACCACACCTACACACTGAAGCCCTGTCCCAGATACCACACCTACACACTGAAGCCCCGTCCCAGGTAACACACCTACACACTGAAGCCCCGTCCCAGATACCACACCTACACACTGAAGCCCCGTCCCAGGTAACACACCTACACACTGAAGCCCCGTCCCAGGTAACACACCTACACACTGAAGCCCCGTCCCAGGTAACACACCTACACACTGAAGCCCCGTCCCAGATACCACACCTACACACTGAAGCCCCGTCCCAGATACCACACCTACACACTGAAGCCCCGTCCCAGGTAACACACCTTCACACGTTGGCCCCCGTCCCAGATACCCGTTACTGCACCTCTGTTGTTTTAAAAACCACTGGACTTCAAGATTTGCATTTAATATATGTAACTGTCTGTTAGCAAATTTCATTTGGTTCAGAGCCATGGTCTAGCAGTAACTAGTAACAGTCACATCTCCATTCAACTGTTCATCTCCCCACCTGAGAACTGGGTTTAATACCGTCTCCAACCACCACATTTGTCGCTACTGAACTTCTACTAATCATAAGATTATCTGCAGTCAACCAGATGAAATGAGTTTCCCAGAGCTGCATGTCCGCCATCTTCTTCAAGCCCTCATCCATCTTCTTCAAGCCCACATCCAGTGTCCCGCTTGAGTCCAACTACTTCAGAACAGGAAATGATTTGAGGCTAGAAACATTGTTAATAATTTAATATTGATTTATTTTCACTGAATATTAACTTCTAAATGTATAAGGAACAGTTATGCAGAACTCATCCTAAAATGTTTACAAAAATAAAACAATTTCATGTTAATTATACTGACTAAATAACACCAAGTAAAATTTGTTATATTCTTCAGATCGGAGTACATCTTTAATGGTCATTTTTTTCATTCTGAAAATCTCTTCAGAATGTGCATTTCACGTCTCATCGTCCTCTCCCCATGCTCACCGTAGAAGTCATCCCTTTATCCAGAGGAGCGTACTCAACATGTTGACCTGGGGTACAGGTAGGCCATGCTTTAACAGTGGGGACAGGTGCCCGGAGATGGACCGCTTCGATTCCAAGATCATCACTATTAGAAGCAAGCTTTAGAAAGGTGCAGGCGTCAATTCAAAGAAAACAACCGAGGGGCAAACGGTCAATGGATTACAGCGACGTTGTTTTATTCTAGGAAACAGTGGCCAGTGAGGGCAGCAGATGAGAAGAGGCAAAAAAAAAGCAGGTATTCAACCCTCTCCTCGGGGACCCCCAGCCATCCACGGTATTTGATCTATTCAAGAGATAACCCGATTAGACTAGTCAGTTAATCATCAAGCCCTTGATTAGTGAGACCGAAGTGCCTGTTCAGGGATACCAGAACATTGTGAAACATCTGGAGGCCCGAGCAGAGGTTTGAAGACCTCTGGACCAAAAACAAGGTTGAGGATAACACTTACACCTTCATCATAAGACTTCACTGCAGCTCAGAAATAACCACTGTGCACAACCTAGAAATACCTGGTTGTCCAGCGTAGACGGAGCGGCAAGGAAAAAGGCACCACCCCTCCTTTATGTTGCCTTGTACATTTCCGTCGAGGCCATCCACCGCCAGAACAACGCTATTGTACATGATGGTTATTCACTTCCAACTGTGGACTGCAATAAGGAAGTGACACCTGTTACCTGAGTCACTGAACAAGTACAAAGCTGGAACAGGAGCTGGTTCGGGGCAGAAGTGACGCGTGTGTGTGTGTGTGTGTGTGTCTTTGGCGTTATAGTTTTAATACACGTGGAATAGAACACAAGTCCATGGCTAATGAATGACACCAGGAAGACACCCGGACAAACAATGAAGGCATGGTTTCAACACTCCATGTTTTACACACTTAGTTACCATACTGTAAGAACCCTGCTTATGATCACATCACATAAGAACACTTGCAAGCATTATAGGCTGTCTGTCTGTCAGGATTTAAAGGAAGCCTTGACAAACCGGTCCATCTTCAACACCATGGTGACGGTCCAAACGCCCCTGAAGCCAAACGTGCTGCGGGGAAAGATGCGGCACGGCTGCGATCAGGTTGGCCTGTAACCTGAAGCTGAGAACACTACAGACCGCAGACCCAGGCAGCCTGAGCCAGAGAGGACGGAGCGACGCCAAAAGGGGCCATTTAAACCAACCGTACGAGAAAAAATAAAAAAAAATAAAACCACTTTTAAAAGTAAATATCAAGGAAACAGTCTTAGCTGAAGAGTCTGGTGTAGAGTTCTGTTTTCGCATCATGTTACTGAATACCTGCTGTGTTCTGACATAGGGTTCTCCCAGAGGAACCAGTAGGCCGTTCTAGACCCTAATGTTACCAGTACACATTCCTTTCGCACCCCTCCCAGCATACCGCCCTGAATCAGATCATTAATCAGCTAGCCCAGCACACCACGGAGTCGATCAAAGGATAACGGCAATCAGCGGTCACAAGGCGTTTCATCTCATTTAGCCGACACCCTAGCCAGACGAAGACGGTGGTGGTGTCAAGGGGTTTGGAGGGGTGGTGTAGCCCGGAGCTGAACATTTCAGCTGTGATGCTGTAGTCTCTGGTATACAGTGATGCGGAAGGTGGGGCTGAAGACATAACTGATGCTCTCCTCCACCTCATGAACACGCCGGAGGAAACGGCAGCGGTCTCTGGCTAGCTCCTCCCATGGCCCACGGCGGTCCTCGTTGTCTTCGCAAGTGTAGAACTCCTCCACCTCGTCATGGAAACGCACCTGGAAGGAGACAGGAGGAGGCAGCTCAACATCCTGTTCACAGAGACCTCGCAGGACTGACACACCAGGGTCGCCGTTAACCGCTAGCTGACAGATATCTGAACAATGGACTCATGACTATTTAAAGATCTCATCCATCCTCCAAACTGCACGCTCCCCCACAAATGTATTACAGATTTATAGTGCCTCTCAATAGCATTCACTGCTGGGTCAAAATATTCTATCCATTTTGATTTCATGTCATCACAGAGTAAAACGCGGAACAGTCCAAGCAGGAGAACACTCGAGATCCATCGTATGATGTTTACATTGATCGATGTGTGCTGTGTGGATCAGGAAATTGTTTGAAGCCATCGTGTCAAGTCTTTGGGTACAGTTTGAGAGGTTGTTACCTGAAGATCATGAACCACCAAAGGTGGAACTATCTGGAGAAGGGGCACCATTACATGAGAACCATCTCAATGTGTTGCTAGTACTTCCCTTAGTACAGGATCTCTGCTGAAACTTACTAATTTAAATACAACCCATAAATAATTCATCAGATGCGTGTCCTGAAAGAGAAACCCGGACACCACAGAGCAATGAAGCAAGACAGGATGGGCGAGCAACACAGAGGCACCCGTAATCCATGAAAGAGAAGCAGAAAGTGAAGAAAACACTAAGTAATGAGCAACTTTCCAACATGTTAAAATAGATATTGAACTTCCAAAATGATTCCAGGGAATCCAATTATACATAGGATCCTCTGCTTCCATGGATACCAGGGGAAATGATCCTCCTGCTAATTGTTTTACGTGATCGTAGAACTCACTGGAAGGGATCTGAGAAAATTCCATCAGAAATCTAATTTATTTGGGTTATTTTAATAGCAGCTAGCTTTTTACCCACCAGCCCCAGCTTCACATCCAGCCTAGTGCTGCAGTAACTATCTGGAATGAAGCAGAAAGAGGAAAGAGTACAAGGAAAGGAGAAAATGAGGAACAGGCACAAAGAAAGAAGAATAAAAAAGAGCACTAGAGAATAGCACAAGAGAATACGAGGAAAGAGATCAAATAAAGGAGAATAAGCCGAATTAGCAGTAGAACTGTGAAATGACCATGCAATTGAGGGAATGTCATCACAGAGACACTCAATCTCCATTGAAAGCAGCGACCCACTCAGGCTTGGACAGCGAGACGGCCAGCACACACTAGCAGAACCATGGTTAATAACTACGGAGATGAAAGACACAAATCTGCTCCACTTTGGCTGGAGGGTTCCGAGAACATTGTGGAAGCATTATGAGAACGTTATGAGCCACTGCTCTGAGCCAATGGAGGAGGGGGGGGGGAATAAGGCCATCGGAGAAAAGTGATTTCCCTCCCTCTTCCACAGTTATCACGGTTGCTAAGTAACATGGCAGCAGTACTGCGCTTCTAACAGGGATAATGTGGGGCACAAAGGCATGGAGAATAAAGCCTGACCACATCAAAGACAGCCGTGTGATTGGGCTCATGGATGACTAGGTCTACTGTCATGGTCATTATCTTCCCTTCCACTAACAGGGACTGTCCTCCTGGCTTCCATCTATCCAACAGTAGTCAATGCTGTCCTACTGTCAGAAGATGAGATAAGGTAAGGCCCAGGCCCAGGCCCCCCCCACCCCACCCCACCCCCCCCAGGCCCAAGAAGCAGCGGTCCCTCTAGGTTGGAAATACCTGCAATAAAACATGTATAAGGAGTGTTTATCAGAATAAATGTAATTATTCATGACAACCCTTTTGAAAAAATTATATTGTTATAATATTTATAATATTTTCCAAAGGGGGCATCACTATGAATTACATATTTTAATAGACCCTGTTACAAAACTGGATGAAACGTATAAAAGGGGGCCCTGGTGGAAACGCAGCGGAAACCCGTGGGTAATTTATTAGGGCATTATGCAGAGACTCTGTTCTCTGTGACTGTGGTCTCCCTGGAGATGGAAATATGTGGATCTGTTACATCACCAGATCACAGAAGAGAGAGGAGAGGGGTGTTGCATGGCTTTACATCACATGTACAGACAGGCTGATGGGAATTCATACACACAAAAACAGACTGCTAATGGGTAAAACATTCAACCTGCATTCACAGACCAGTAGAATCCACGGTTCTAAACCTATCATTTACAGGAACATTTAAATTCACTAAATTCATTAGAAAAAGTCAACCACATGGTCAAGAAAAGCGCCTTACAAATAAAACAGTCAATTATGACAATCAGGTTAATGTTTTTCGGTCGGCAAGGTGGGACAGCCTAATCTTTGGTAAAGGCAATCAGGTTTGTTTAAAGGGATTTTGTCTTCTTGCAGATGTTTCTCATTATTAGGTCTATGTTTTTAGTGTATGCTAAACCCAAACAAACCATTTTGATCGAACTCTGTAAAGCCAGTAGAATAATGATATAATGAAAGAGCAGCCTGTCCCAGGCCGTTAAACCCAAACCAAATGGTAAAGAAGAATTGCATGTGCAGCAGTTCATTTGGGGAGGGGGCACATTGCTCCCTGCTAGATAACACGTAGAGAAGAGAAAAATGGTTAACTACTCTTTATTTGCTAAATGTTGACTTTTCAAATACAAAAAAATAATACAGCAACCCCCCCCCCCGACCCTCACGCCCATGTTCCTGCCATCTGTTTAAACACAGGTCAACTATATTAAAGACACCACCTGTAAGAGTTTCACTGTACTACCAGCATAAACGGCCAGAAGACATCCGGAGCGAATGCTTTTAGCTAACTTTTAAAATGTTGTTTTCTACAAAACTGTGCCGGAGATATTCCCCGTTGAATTTTTCCCGCCGGTCTGGTCCGACCTATCCGTTTGTATCGACTTGTAGACTAGCTAATACTATTCTGGTCTTGTTCGGGAGGGGAGGAGGAGATAAAGTTGCTTTATTCTTTAAAATTCCTTCAGGAAAAGAGAGGCAGGATTCTACACAGCGCCCCTTTAAAGCACAGAATAATGGAAGGGCTGCCATTTGAAAACGCATCTGACTCCTGATGAATGATTAAAAGGGGATGGGCTGAGAAACATCAGGCTGTTGTGGTTAACAAGTACTCAACAGATTACGAAAAACAAAATGCTTCCTCTTCAGCTAGTCATTAAGCAAAGTTACTACATTGACTTATCTGTTGATACATTGACTCATTAATGTAGTGACATTTTACTACAGTCAAAAGCATGTGAGTGATCTGCTGAGGCTGTTGATACATTAATGAGTGAGTGTAGTGACATTTTACTACAGTCAAAAGCATGTGAGTGATCATGTTCCAGAGATGACAGATTAAAAAGGTTTTTTTTAACTACCCATCTTAAAAAAGCATACTGAGAAACAGGTGAACTGAACTGAAGACCATACTGACCTTTTTTACTCTGTGGCAGCCCACGGTCGTGGTCTCTGGAGTGGGATGGGACTCTGGGCTATAGAAGGTCTCTGAGAAGCCACTGTCCAGTCTCTCCTCTGCCTCTTCCGCCCTGTACTGGGGAGGCGAGTGGCTCGGGCCCAGTCCGTGACGAGGGGACGGTGGGCTGGGCTTGCTGCTCCTCTTACGTGACCCTGTTCCAACCTGCTCTCTAGTCCTTAGCGGGGCTTGGAAGTTGAAGGGGCTGTAAGGGTCTGAGGAGGCGCTGAAGGAGTTCCACAGCCTCAGGCTCTCAGCCTCATCCACGTCACTGCTGCCAGACTCATCCTCGGAGCTAAACTCCTCTTCCGGAGAGCAGGAAGAGAGGGGTTGCTCCCTAGGAGAGACGTGTGGGGAGTTGACCAGCGTGGCTGCGGAGGAGGAGGGAAAAGTCAGAGAGGTGGTGCTGATTGGGGCGGTGAAGTTCTGGGGGTTGTATGGGTCTTTGCTTTGGCACAGTGAGTTCCACAGTCTCTCCGTCTCAGAGTCTGCCTGCTCTGAATCGGACCCATCCTCCGGGTCCTCCTCATCTGATTCGGTGTCTGAAAATTCTGATGAGCCCTCGCTGTCAAAACCATCATCATCTTCCTCGTCGCTGAGTGAGTAGTCTGATTGGCTGTCGTCACTGCAGGGGCTGCCCATTATGTAGGCAATGGCCTTGTTACTACACAGGGGCGAGGGGGGAGCCAGAGTGGCAGCTCCTGCTTCCTCTTCATCCTCGGAGTCTGTGATGTCAGAGTCCTCAACTTCCTCTTCCTCCTTCCCCACCTCTTCCCCCTGCTCCCCTTCCATGCCGCCAGTGGCCGGCGTCTCTCCCCCTTTTCCCTGCTCTGAGGTGATTGTTTCTGGCCCGCTCTCTACAGAGCTCGTCTGTGTTGGCGCGTCCGGTGTGTTGGTCTCTTCCCTAATCTTGGAGATCCCCTGAAGCTCTTCACTGGGAGGGCTCCACATGTACATTCGGATAGCGGAGTGTTCTTCTTCCAGACTGGAATAGCCATTATCCTGGTCAGGGGTAAGAACTGCCACCTCACTGCAGGCAGTGACAGCTCCAATAATGACTAGATTATCAGGGATCCTGCCTGTTTCCCAGTGGTCTAAATGGAGACCGTCAGGGCTAGGGAGAGATACTGGCCGGGTAGCCGTTTGAAGGCATCCATTGTCCATTAACTCCTCTTTGTAGCAGTTGGGTCCAGCGCTTTCGCCGTCCATTGATTCACCATAAACGCGTTGTATAAACAGCTCTGTTGGCTTGGTAACGGTGGTCTTTGTACCAGACTCCGGTTGAAAACAATGGCCGCCGCTGTTGTGATTTACCCTAGTTCTCTCTTGGCTCCTCGACAAATTTGAAAGCCATCCTTGAGCACTGTCATCTGTTCCCCACAGCCCGCCCCACCAGTTACCATCAGTAATACTTTTTGTCCGGGTTGACAACGTGTCCGACGTACAACCGTCGCCACCGAGGACTTGCCTTTGCTCAACGCCTTTTATTTCCTGGGCAGACGCAGCGTTCAGTAAAACATGACTAAGAAACCCTCTCAAAGTTGCGAGAGATCCAACCGGACTTTGTTGTCTTATGTTTAGGTCAATTTCGGTAGATTGAATCCCTAACTCGGTAAGAGATTCTACTGTCAGCCAGCTTGGAGTACTAATACCTGATGCTGCTCGCCCGGCGTTTCCATGCTGGTATTGCAGGTACGCTAGGTGGTGCGTATGGTGCTGAGATCCGGGCATGATTTCGTTCAGTTGACCCAAAAGCGCGCTTTCTGCATCAAAAAAGTTCTGCTTGAAATCCCCACCGACCCACCCTGACAGAGGGACATTGTCAGGCATGGTAGAACGAGCGAGAACTGGTATATACTTTTGCAGAAATGACAACGCGGGCCTAGAAACCACGGAGAACAGGCCCATCCACGAGCTCTCCTGGTTTGGTTGCCGGAGAGAGGGCACTTCGTGCACAGTGGGAGTGGATGGAGGTGTCTGGACCCTAGAGAAATGTTCCTCGCGATTGACGTTTCCAAACATTCTGATCGGCTTGTGGTTAACAATGTTCGAACGTTACTAAGCAATCAGGAATAATGCTTGAGTGGAAGCTTTTCGGTAAGTTACACGTGCAGGAAAACGCAATAACGTTACAAGTTATTTCTCTATATGAATACGTAATTCATTTATTAACTAGAGTGCAAAAATAAAATTTGAAGATCAACACGATTAAACTTTAATATGGCAAGCAATGAAAACTTCGTCGTAAACAGCTTGTCTTGGATTCGTTTGCAACTTGATAACGTTAGCTAGCAAGCTAGTGCTAATAGTTAGATAAGCTATTTAACAGCTGTTAGCAAGCTAGCTAAAGTCATCTAGATTTGAGATTTTGTATATTTCGCAGATAGTTGCTAACGAGAACTCAGAAAATATTAACTTAGTGTGCACTTCTGAGCACTGTCCATAGCTGCCGGTGAAACATCCATTACTGTCCTTTATCCATCTTCTTACACCGAAAAGCAAGCATTAGCATACCGGTTAGCTCTTCTTGGGTTCCAGTGAATAGCATCATCGTCCATGTTGTCCGCGGCTCTCGCGGTGCTCATATCGGGGACATTTTCCTGAGAGTGGTGGTTACACTTCTTCCGCGCAGTAAGCTTCATAAAAACAGTGGTTGGGATAGTATAAACTGAGCAGATACTTGAAGAGTCGTTAAATATGTAGAAGTCCAGTTCAAACGATGATATGTAAGCCATGTTCGTTTGGGTTGGAGAAAAAGCTCGTTAGTTGGGTTCCCGCACGTACACTACTGAAACTAACGTAAGCCAGTTGCACAAACCTTAATCAAATAGACTTCAACGATCGAAGCTCAAGCCTTCACTAAAATTACCTAATCGAATAAGACCGTAAAACAAATATGGTCTTTACTATATTTCGACCGAATAGTTCACCTCAATGTTGTACTAATTATGTGCTATTCTTTTTCAGCTTGTCTCAGTCGTTCTTTCTTTCCCTTGTACGGTCGACGGTATAGCCTGCTTCCTAGAAAAGGATTTCATCAGAAAATCTAGGGTCCATCGCAAAAGAGCCCTCGTAGAGTTTTAGGGACCGTCGCTCATTTACCATCACACGGAAACTTCATGGCGGTTGTGCAATGTGCACTTCATGGCGGTTACAAAATGAAAGTGACTCCTGTAATATATAGAAGCAAAACTCACTGTGTTGAGTATGTGAACGGATACGGGATCTGGTTAGCAGAACAGTGGTGTTGGCAAAATTCAAAAAACAAAAATATATATTTTTTGTAAAACAGATAATAATATGGAAATATATTGAAGTTTTTCAGGAAGATCATTAAAAAAAATCACAATCATGTTTTTATTCTAAAGAGCAATTACATTCAAATTGAATGAACTGACCTCAATATTCCATGTACAAATTAACAGGTTTTAAGGTATGTTATTTGATTTGTGGTGGGATGAAGCAGCAAGAGAAAAATAGGTTCCCCTGAAATGATTGTGGAGAATGCCATTCATTTGGTTTTAAGTCTTTTCAGATCCTTAAACATTAGCTCTTAGGATTATACAGTATATAGACCCCTAAAGGCTTTGTGTATTGAGCACCAAATTTCTGCTCCAATCTGTTTTACTCTCCAGTTACATAAATGCACAGATACTGTACTGGAACAGCACACGGAGCTGAACCCTCACGTTTCTGGAGCATGTGAATAATGAAGTGGCTGAAGTACACTCGACGAGGACACCGCTAAGACAGGGATGGGCAATGTCTGTCGACAGGGGGTTGATTGGAGTCACACTTCTGCCCCAGACCCGGCTAACATGCTAAACTCCTGTTTGGACTCCTGTTTGCTGGGGATTGGGGAAATGTGTCACTACTCTGGCCTGGCAGGATAAACGTGTGTTTGGTTCAGTTTGCAGCTATTAGCTGTCCACTGGTTCGGCCCGTAAGACGTGGCTGTTGCCCGGTTGAGTTGTCGGTGCAGCAGTATATTCTGCTGAGACCACCTAATCATGAATGCATTCATGGAGTATGCGCCATGTCCCCGGTTCTCTGAGTGCTGTCGGCACTGTCTTCTCTGAGGCATCAAATATGCATGAGAAACATTTCTAATTCCCATTTTTCAAAGGAGGATGAACATCAGGAGGATTCTTAATGCTGATTTTCAGATCTTCTGGTCCACCGTGACTGAAATGTATGAGAGTGCCTCATGCCAGGTTGCAAATTGGTTCAGTCGGGGTGGCCTCCATGGCTATAGGAGTGTGCAGATAAAGCAGACTGTAACCTTTATCTTTCTAATATACAGCCAGTATAACACTGGTATTGACTCATAGCCGTTGACTGCCATAGACTCATCATGTATTTCTTTTTCTGTGGGGTCATCATCTGTGGTCTCTTTAGCCAGTTGATCATGCAATGGTGAGCCGTGCTTTGCATCATCTGATGTCATTGTTACCTCAGTAGTGGGACAGAGGCCTGGGTGTTTGGGAGGCAGACATGGAGATATGCAGACTGAGGCGTGGTCTGTCCTCCCTCCCTCCCTTCCTCATAGTTGAGATGATTAACAGGGCACGGCCAATGAGTTAGATTCAGATTTAAAAGATAAAACACAACGGACTGGTTCAGTTTTTGAAAATGTTTTGACTGCCAATGTAAAATATACTTTGATTGGATAATAATCTAATCTCTGAGTCAACACAAGCAATAAACACATTTGGCTGGGATTTAATCAGTAAGGTCTTGTTGGTTGTCTCTAAAAGCTTTGCCACACTTGCATTAGAGTGTTCAATATTTAGCAATTATTCTTTCCAAATTTGTTGGGACTCGGTCCAGGTGCTGGGGATCATGGCTAGGCTGCATGGCTAAGTCTTGCCATGCGTTTATTAAAAAAAAACTATAAGTAAAAAACCTAATTTGGCAATAACATTCACTGTATTCATGGTAAGCAAGTCCATGTCTAGTCTTTTGCCTTTTGTCAGTTAGAATTCTCTCATATTCTGGGAAAAGCAGACCAAAGCAGGTTGAATGTAACAAACTTTTGAAAACATTTTTTAAATAACCCCCAAGTCTTTACAGGTGTCAAGCATAACAATAACATGATCCATCCACCATCATACTTCAAAATAAGAAGGCAATTACTCAGCAATGTGTTAGTTTAGTTGCAAGTTTTGGAATATTTCTCTTCTGTATATTTGTATTCTTTTCCTTCTTACTTTTAGGTCATTACTGAGGAGTCACTACAATTTGGTTGATCTATCCTCATTTTTGTTTCCACCCAACAATTTAACTGTTTTAAAATCCCTTAAGAACAGTGATGGAGTATGAATGATTTAAACCTAATATGTGAATATTAGGTTTAAATCAGTAGAAAAGAAACAAGTGATACAATAAAGTAGAAAACAAACAAGTGATACAATACTTTAAAAAAAGCTCCCTGGTCTTTATATGTGAATCAGTGCTTGAAATACATTTTAGTACTTTACAGACTGACCTGATAGGTTTTGTATGTATGGGGTCAACACACACACGCACACACACACATAGACACACCAGTCTTTTAGATTCAAGTTTATTTTGTTAATATTTAGTGCAAATAAAATTACAAAACACGATCATAAATTCAAAATGCAGTTGTTTAAATCTAAATAATAAAAGCAGGGTAAAATTATATATGGACTTAAAAAAAAATCACATCAATGAACTTCATATTCATATTTACAGTGCACTTGATCCAGTTTGTTTTGTAACATACATTCTGTCCCGTTTTCCCCGAACGCCAGGTCAAAGTGTAGTCTATGGGGGCTGACCTGGAACAATCTAGGTCCAACCTTTTGCCCATTTCTAAATCTACCCCTAGCTATACCCCTAGGCACTAGATTCAGATCTGAATTAATTACACAGAAAAAGTATTTTAGTGTAGTTGGACTTTCATCACACTTAAACCTATGCAATGACTTAAGATCTACACTTAGTATTTAGTATACAGCTAGGGCCTAGGAGCTTGGTTTGGGGTCAGGAGTCCTAACACTTCCAAAGAATCCTTGTCCTGGTCTCCATCTTTTCAGAATTACTGTCTGTATTAATTCACATAAGAGCATCAGGGCCACTAGATTCAGAGTGGATGGTTGGTGGTGCTGGAATATTATTATAAAAATACCTGTATATTACAAATGTATCTTAGTAAGCCCAAAAATATATTGTATTTTAACATAATAATAATTTCAATAATAATTGTATATAAAAATGTGTTATGCAGAACATCTGTTGAAGGAGAGACAGCACGCTAATACATGATCTAGTCTCTTTTTTGTGTGGAAATTATACAGGAACAGATTTCCTAAATTAAACTCCTTTGAGCTGGTGATTTTACAGTATTTTTAAACCAAACCATTATTTCTTACCAAATCTTTGCCCACCCCCCCAAAAAAAATAAATGTAAGGACATTTAATTTTTTTCTGCTGAAGAGATGACTCTACTCTTTACAGTTTCAAGATCAGCATTTAAGGAGACAAGGAGAAGGAAGTCCACTGGATTCCTCCTATTCCCCATAGTGATAAAAATAACATGGGGGTAAATCTGAACCTTTCAATTCAATATCTGTCCTCAGCTTTATAGCACACGAAACACCAACACTCATCTTTCAATCATTTAGTTATAACACACTACAGCGCGTAAAGCTGCACTGCAGCCATATGTACTGCTGTGAAGCTCTGAGCATAGGTTCTTCCTGTTCCAGAAACACACATTCAAATGTTTCTGGAATGTGTTTTCACCAGAGACATTCAAATGGCAGTCAAATAGTTTTTTCTATTTGTGGTTGAGTGGTTAAACAGGTTGCTTTAGGCATCCAGGGATTGTGAGACTGCTGGGGTGTATTTATATTCATACATTTTCCAAACAAGATATTAAGTTGTGGATTGTTTCACCAAACACAAACTGAACAGAACTAAATCATCAAACATATTTTGAACTGTTTTTGTTTTGTTTGCTTTTTTCTGTTGAAAAGTCCTGTAACACATTTCATTTTTTGGCAGGATAAATTTGTCCCTGCACTTTAAACCCACAGGTTCTTAACTAAAGTCTGAGCTCCTGTAGTCATTCAAAGCATATACTGCCTACTGCTGTTTCTAAAACTGATATCTAGTTACTCTTTGAAAAACCTTTTCAGATTTTAAAATAATAACAATGAATCATGAGCAAAGTTTGACATTTAAAGGATAATTCAGGATTTCAGCATTTATTTTACATTTTATTATTTATTCACTGTTATTTTACTGGCCATATTGACTGACAACTAATTTTCATGAACTGCAAATATTTGGGGAATGAGCCAGTTGGATGCTCACTACCTTGGGGCATTTGGGTTGTTATATAGACCATAGGGAAGAGTGCCCCCTACTGGCACTCCAACACCACTTGCAGCAACATTTAGTCTTTCATCCAGGGACCGACCGGGAGTGACTCTACCTAGCTCCAAAGGCAAGGCAAAAGTAGAATGTAGGGTGCCATGTTGCTGGATATTTCAACAGAGTGAAATATCCAGCAAGAAACTGGGTGCAAGAAACGCTGTCAAAAGTTGGTCACCTGCTAAGCAGCATGACTGAATGCTGTCCAGTCAATGTGCTAATGAAACAACCTCACATTTATCATACTGGATGTAGGTATATTAAAGTGGTGTCCACGCATTCATCTGACTCTGGGAAAATAAATTGAGGGCCTCATTGCCAAAATCCTGATTGATCCCTTTAATAAATACTTTCAAAACAAGGCTGGTAAATTTGTCAGCAACATGGAGTCTGATGGTATGTCAAATCTAATCAAATCAAAATTGTATAAAACATTTCAATTGGCAAAGGATGCTGGTACAAGGTCCAAAAAACTGATATTACATTTCAGAATTATTTGAAAAACAAAGACACCATTGAATTGTAATAACTTACAGATGATTTATTTGAGAAAATAAATGGTTTACCATATGGCCATGACCATGTAAATGAGCAGGAACAAACCTGGCCCTAGTTACTGGCAGGTGTTCATGGTCAGGTCACTTCCTGGTCAGGTCGAAACTCCTGGTGATAATTAATGTGATAAACTTTCCTCTAGTGGTGAATGAAGAAAACTGATGTGTTATTCTATTACATTGCCCAAAATCCAATGGGTTGTTCCACAAATAAAATATATCATGCATCCCTTTGATATATCACCAAGTTACACTACCAGAATGTACTCAATTCATGGAACGATCCATTGCAAGAGGTCACAGTCGTTATGCCAAAGTGAAACAGAGACAATGTGTATATCTCACAACAAAATGAGAGGAAAACATTGCTGTCAATAAAGTCCGGTTGTGAACCTCCAACTATGGTAAACTACCAAATGACAATCAATCTCCCCACGGCAGAACACAAATGAGCAGAACAATGTTCCTGAAGACGGGGCCTTTCAGATACGCGCGACGTAACACACGATCATTGTTGTTTCTGTGTTTCCTCTTACATCACGGGACAAGACATAAGCAGGATCCCTTTGAAGTTTGACAGAGTGCAATAATTCCACTGCATGCAGTTTAATGGCGTTCCCCAGTTGACACGGTTTTCTTTGTGATACAGACAAACAGATTCTGTCTGTGGCTCCAGGAAACCGTTTAATGTTCCCCACTTAGACGTTGGTTGTATAGAAGCACACATGCAAAAAATAAAATAATACTAACAATTAGGTTTCTCCCCAAAGACAGCTTTGTTTATTCAATATACAGTACTACACTTGAAATGCAAATCGTTAATTGTGTGCCCATCAACTGTTCAAATAAAGCTCATAGGTACAGCTTGGATTACAACAGCTACTCACCAACGGGTCACACTCGCACCCACGCGCACACGCGCACACACACACACACACACCGTTCCTACCTGTTGTACAGTAGACTAGTTAGAGCTACAGAATCAGACTGGAGTGACATGGACCATGACATTAATGCTAGTTTTAGGGTCCTGACATACCACAGGCAGGTCACAGGGGTCATGTACATCTTCACACCACAACAGAACAAAAGCATCAACTGACTGACTGTTAACAACACCATTCACATATCATTACATTAACCCGGGGGGGGGAAACACAAATCGATGCGTACACCACACAATCAAACTGAGCTCAAAATACTGCTGAACTAACAGAAGGATAATGTTTGTGAAAGCAATAACTTAAGGTTTCCCTTTGAAAGACAACTTGGAAGGGGATTAATACATCCGTTTAACCAGGCGGTGAGCCAGGCAGCTTTCCATTGGCCCTAGCTAAAGGGAAATGATAAAGACTAGGGCGGAATTCACCAAACTAGAGCAAGCCTCTATAAGCCCATTTGATCAACAGACTGTGATGTGACAGACTGTGGACATCATTCAAGTGAATATATGGTGAATTGCTGCCAATTTCCTCACTAAAATTCTACAGCCGGGTCGACTAAAATTGTGTCAAAGCAACGGTAAAGGACATAAAAATATACATCTCCCTTGTCGTTTAACGAGAACCACAACAGACCTCGACGACAGGTGCTTTTTGGAGAATCTCAGGTTAATGTCGCTAGTGAAGCTGCCTTCTGGCCATATTTTCACTGAGCAATAATGCCTTGTGCTTCCTCACACGGTTCCTTTGAAGCCATGTTGTTACCAGACAAACAGACGGGTCATCTGATCATCTTCCCTGGTGCCGGTATCACTTCTTCTTGTGGTCTGAGGCCAGCTTCATTACAGTCCCATGGATATAGTGTTCAGTGACAACTGACCGTCAGTGATTCTAGCAACACACACACACACGTCCAGCCTGGCCAGGATAGGGATAATGACACCCCCACTGGGGGAATAAAGTGGCCCTAAGAGGCTAGACCACTCTGACCTGATCAGTCATTCCTGGCTCCCTCACCCTCCACCTCCCGATCTCAGCGTGCGGACTCTGTGCTGGGCATGCTCAGTTGGTGCCAGTCTGCCCAGCACTGCCCGGGCGTCAGAGTCTTCAGGGGGATGAAGGCCTGGCCGAGCAGGGTGTTTTCCCAGAATGCACCATCCCCCAGCACCCTCAGGTGTATTACCCTCTGTTGCAGGTCCCCTCGGGGGATGCGGTCGTACACCAGCTAGGACAGAAGGGAGAAAATCAGTGTGGCTCTGGTGACCCCGTTGCGAGGTGGTGACCCCGTTCTATTGTCTGGATGGGAACCTGGTCTCACCATCTCATTGTAGGTGGGGTTGCAGGTGCGCCGTGCGGCCTTGGTCTTCCTCTTGCTGGTTTTCTGCGGGTCTGGGAGGAGGTACAGCTTGACATACGGGTCAGGGTCTGT
This sequence comes from Esox lucius, assembly GCF_011004845.1. Taxonomy (NCBI): domain Eukaryota; kingdom Metazoa; phylum Chordata; class Actinopteri; order Esociformes; family Esocidae; genus Esox; species Esox lucius. The sequence goes on along the minus strand of NC_047585.1, from coordinate 35,647,377 downwards.
CCCGTCCTGCAGGGGTTGCTGGGAAAGAGACAGACGTGGGCGGGATGAGGGTGTCCGCAAAAAACAGACCAAACAGCTTTAACACCATTCCACTGGCAGGCGGCGCGACAATCCCAAACACTCACCAAGCCTCGTATGTGCATGACCATGATGAACAGCTTGTCACTCTTGTAGGTGATGGACAGCTTGACCTCACCGGCCACTTTACCAGAGACTGGCGGCCAGCATAACTCTGCTGGAAACGACACAGACAGAAGTACGTGAATAAAGCAGAATATATTCCTCAGCTCAAAGCAGCCAACTTAACGTCTCACTCTCCATCTTCGCCAAAAGCAATACGCACTTGAACTGCTCCCAAAGCAAGGAAGAAATGATAAACGATGTAAGCGTGTGCGTGTGTGTGTGTGTGTGTGTGTGTCTGTGTGTACCTCCATGTCTGCCATTATGTGTGATTTCCAACACATTTTCCAAATGTGTGATAATGATAATCACTCTTCTGCGATTGGTTGAAATGACGGGCGCCTCTACCACCCACCAAGGGCACAGTGTGAGAGTCACATGACTGGCAGATCCTGACAGTTCCTCTGGACTCTGCTCTGCCTCGTCTACGCATATTTGTCTTAGTAAGAGGTTAACTGAGCTCTACAACCTTTTGCCAACATGCTGTTTAAATAAGATTATTTACACAGTGGTTCCAATCGATGACCATTGATCTCCTTAGTCACCCCAGTTAGAATCATCCAATGTATAATACACGGTGTGTGTGTGTGTGTGTCTGTATTAAAATCCAGTGTATTTATGTACCTGCAGGTTTGCTCTGCAGTGCGTTCACCACTGTTCCAGGTTTCTCGTCTCTTTGCAGAGGATGGAAGAAAGTGTAGATGAGGTCACACTGTGAGAGAGATGGAGATGGGGGCAGAGAGAGAGAGGTGAGGGCAAACAACAGTTCTATAACCAGCTGAACACAACACTATACGGATATTAAGCGTCGGCATCGATTCTGTTGATTCTGAATGGTCACAACCAAAGAAACAATGACAGGAAGCTGAAATGCATTTGAAATGCCTGTTTTCTAAAAGTTCTTCCTATAGGAAAATAGGATCCTGGAGATGGGAGTCAACCCCCAATTTGAAGCAAATATTAGCTAGCTAAACAATAACTGCATGTACGTGAGCGACAACAAGTGGTAATTGTGCAAACAAAAGGAACGTTTGAAATAATCATGTGGAGAAAATAAATGTTGTCCTTCATAACAGCTTCTTCAGGTGTAACTGTCTACCTAATATCAGCCTTTGCTGCTTTGTCATTTATATTTACCAATTAACAGCCATGTTTGGATACATTTGTAAGAATCCAGCAACGAATTCAGCTACATTTTATGCCCCCCCCCCCTTCTCTTTTGGTTAGACTAGAAGTTGAGGCATGTGTGTTAGGGTGTGTGTTTTAGGAAGTGTGTGTTTGTGTCTGTGTGTGTTGACAAACTGCTCTATTACAGATATAGTTGAGGGAGGATTGCCAGCACTCAGAGAGGCAGGACAGTCCTGATATGGGCTTCCAGGACTCGTGTGTGTGTGTGTGTGTGTGTGTGTGCGTGTGTGTGCGCGCGCATGTTTGTGTGCATATAAGGCAGTAAAGCTGCTGTGTAGCTGCTTCTAAAAGGGAGTGACTGAATTCTAAGAAACAACAGTCAAACTAAAACTACCAACAGACCATGGACTTTGTACAGATCATTCTGCCTACACTTGAACATCTCCTGTCTGTGCACATTACAGTGTTCTTACATGACTACAGTCTAATATAGAAATATCACATTAGTGTTCTTACATGACTACAGTCTAATATAGAAATATCACATTAGTGTTCTTACATGACTACAGTCTAATATAGAAATATCACATTACAGTGTTCTTACATGACTACAGTCTAATATAGAAATATCACAGGAGTGCAAACAATCCCAGTTTCATATACTACATAAGGAGGGGTTAATAAAACCCCGGGCCAACATTCATGGCTCATTATGTACAGGATCAGCAGTATATTCCTGATTGAACTGATTCACCACATGACTAGTTAAGGCTGAAACTGAATAATGAAACACTGAAGTGTCCCAGAGGAGAGCTTTCAATAGAACTGGCTCAGTCAGGGTCCTCATGACAGCATGACGAAAACAGATCAGGTTGGCAGACAAAGCAAAAGTGATTGGGTGCCTGAACCAAAGGTCAAAGGGGACTGTTACCTGGGCGACCTCAGGTGCAGCATGCACCAGATGCCACACGTATCCATTCAGCTCATCTTTCCTCCTATCAGCCATCGCCTCTCCTCGAGAGCGCCCAATCAAAAAACGGCTAGGAAAACTGGAAAAGGCATCAAATAACATGGTTACACTGTACAGTTGGTAGTTACTGAAGGTAGTTAGAATAATGACATATCATTGATTATAGTTCCTACAGTTAGAATAATGACATATCATTGACTATAGTTCCTACAGTTAGAATAATGACATATCACAGACTATAGTTCCTACAGTTAAGATAACAATCAAAGACTCAATATTATATTATAAAATATATTCAAAGACATAAATTACTATTACTTGTTGCAGTTAATGCTGTTCTTTCAAGAGAAGGGTGATGTTCTACATGGTGTATCTGTATGTGTGTGTGCACATGCACGCGTCTGGTAATGCATTGTTACCTGGGTAATTTGGATGAGGGGAAGATGAGACGCAGTTTATTGTGTAGTTCGTAGAACTCCTCAAAGCTCCTTTGAACCAACACTGACCCCTGCTGGCCCTCTCGATCCACCTTCACCACAAACATCTAGCAAGAGAAACATAGGAGTCACAACATTAAGGATGTTAGGAGGAGACACTAAGAGGAGACACATCATTAAGGATGTTAGGAGGAGACACTAAGAGGAGTCACATCGTGAAGGATGTTAGGAGGAGACACTAAGGGGAGTCACATCGTGAAGGATGTTAGGAGGAGACACTAAGGGGAGTCACATCGTGAAAGATGTTAGGAGGAGACACTAAGAGGAGTCACATCATTAAGGATGTTAGGAGGAGACACTAAGAGGAGTCATATCGTGAAGGATGTTAGGAGGAGACACTAAGAGGAGTCACATCATGAAGGATGTTAGGAGCAGAAACTAAGAGGAGTCACATCGTGAAGGATGTTTGGAGGAGACACTAAGAGGAGTCACATCATGAAGTACATTAGGAGACACTTAAAGGAGTCACATTCCAAGGGAGGTTAGGAAAAGACAATTAGAGGAATTTCATCCTGAAGGTTAGGAGACACTTAGAGGAGTATCAGTAGCATTGTGTATATATTGACTCACATATCCTTTGCTGGGGCTGTAGGTCCGGATGTGTTGGCAGACAAAGAGGTTCCGGATGAGTCCATCGGTCTTGAGGGTGTATACACGTGGGGCAAATGAGAGCACAGGACGTTCCTCGGATGAGGCAAACTTCATCTGGGCTAAGTTATGGATGAAGAAGTTCAACTTAGTGGCAACGCTGCCTAGACTGGACTCAATTAATCTAGAGAACGAGAGAAATGAGAAAAGACAGATAAGATTCAGTCTAAATACAAAAAGAAACGACAGAAACACGGCTTATAAACAGTCTATAAGGTCTATAATCAGCATTTATCTAGAGTAGTTCTATAAAGAAAAAGTGTGTAATTTTGTACGTGCGTGCGTACGTGCGTGCGTACCTGGTGAAGTACATTGTGGCGTCTTCCTCAGACTCGTGAGGTCTCAGGGCGTCGTAGACATACTTCAGATCATCCAAGTCTGACAGCTCAGGAATTCCACACGACAACATCTAAACGGAACACAAAGACAAACTTCTGACGTTGTGTTTGTGAGCGTGTGAATGTGTGCATTGTGTTTGTGTGTACGGTGTGTGTGTTTGCGTACCAGTCCCAGTAGGTTGAGGAAGAGGTGTGTGTGTTTGCGGATGAGATTGTAGGCCTCACAGCACAGGTCTACAAAGTCATGGAAGCGACTGGAAGGTTTGTCTCCTCCGTTGATGACATAGGCCATGTCAGAGGTGAACACAAACGGAGCCCGGTCCCTACCAATCACAAAAACACACAGAGAATGACCAATCAGAACACGGTGCTGTTGTCCATCAATATCAGCTGCAAAACAAGACGTGATCCACTGTCCTAACGACAGGGTACGGATACATTGGGAATTATTTCCCAGCCTCCTCTCTGCCCTCCCGGCTCACCGTTTGATGTTGCCGAACATCTGGGCGTGTCCTAGGAACTTGCCGAAGTCGATGTGGAACATGTGCCCGCTGGTTTTCAACATGATGTTGTCGTTGTGGCGGTCGCAGATACCCAGGATGTAGGTAGCCACACAACAACCAGCACAAGAGTAGATGAAGTTCTCCACAGCCTGCATGAAAAAACACAGGACGAGGTAAGTTATGGAACTAAATCTTTTTTGTGCTAGCTTGAGAAAGACAGAGGGAAAGAGTGACAGTGGGAAAGAGTGTGACCATACTTTTTCGTACTCATCCTCTTTTGGGTTGTGTTTCTGGAGCCAATCTGCCAGGGGGCGGTCCTTAAAGGAGCCAGTCACACCATGTTCCCCCTGTATCTTCCTGAGAGTCTCAGCCTGAGGAATCATCTCTACCATGCCTGACAGACAAACAGACAGACAGACAGACAGACAAACAGAGAGTGAGAGAATGAGAGAAAGACAGACAGAGAGAGCGAGAGAGACATGGACAGACAGACAGACAGGGACAGAGACAGACAGACATACACACAAAGACAGAGACAGACAGAGAGAGACAAACAGACAAAAACAGAAATAGACAGACAGGGGGACAGAGAGACAGACAGGGAGACAGACAGGGAGACAGAGACAGGGAGACAGAGACAGGGATATATGAACGTGTAGGGAGGAAGAGAAAGGAAAATGGAAGGAACAGAAGAGATGGGGGTGAGTAGTGTAACATCCCCAACTAAGCTCCCTGTAATATCTTTCTCTTATGTGTGCTTGTCCTTCATCCATCCATCCATCCATCCATCTCTCTCCTCCCCTCTCCGCCCTCCTGTCCTTCCGGGCTCTCCTCACCTCTGCCTCGTCCAGTAGAGAAACATCTAAAGATGACCATCCTCATGTCTAGTCCCTCCTGGATCCAGATCTTGTTCATGATGCGGATGATCTGCAGGGTCAGCATGTCCTGGCGGAGGTCGTCTCCTGACTGGAGGGCAGAGGGAAAAAGATCCAGACATCAAACACAGGTTCTGACAGGAACCACCAGGCTTACTGATTAAGAGTTTAGAATGCATGCCTTGAAGATGACGTTGATGTTGTCTCCTCGAGGGTCCATGTTCTGGAAGGACAGTTTTAGGGGAACAGCGTTGGAGTTGAAGTAAGAACATAACTGCAGGTAGGACAAGAAAAAACAAATGTCAATCACACAGATGCCCACAGATGCATGTTACGTGGTCACAGAAACAACCCAAGCACTGGCAGATACCTTTATGTTGATGGCTTTGACCAGCAGGCCAGGGTTGAGAGGGAGCCGACAGCTGCTGTTGACAGAGAAAAACTGCTTGACCTCCTCGAGGCCCTCCCTAAGCACGGTCTGCCTGCCAGACGGAGATGCATCCCGGACACCCTGGGCTACTTTAGCCAAGATGGAGACCAGCCACGATTGTCTGTCAAACTCCTCCCTCAGACCTCGGCCCACACAGCAGAGCAAGGCCGCCAACAGGTGCTGGTACCGCCCACTGAACTGACTATCCTGAAGGTTGTCCTTCAACAACCTGGGAGAGATGTTCACATCATGAAGAAACACCGGTTTACAACTATTGCACTGTTGAAATCCTTCAGAAACACATCCCATTCTTAATTGTTCCCTTCAGGAAATGAAAGATCTATATGTGATGCGATTTGTGTGAGTAATACTTTTCACCCATTCAGATCTACATTAACTTCAAGGAATGTGGGAAATGCATATCTGATGTAACAGGGCCGAAATGTAATCCATTAATCATTTGGTCCGTTTTGCAGAACACTTTGCAGTGTGAATTGATTAACCGGTCTATTTTTGAGTACTTTGCGTTCTAACGTAGTCAAAACTATTTCTAGGAATCCACTCTGAAAATCATTACTTCTCCATCACTGTCGCTTTGTCATTTCCCAATCTGTCCAGCAGGTGGCAACATGTGAACACATTTCTCTTACTGAACACTGAACGTGTCCTACATGAAAAAGCGCCGTCATTTTCGGCTGCAGTGCTTTCGTGTGCGGATGACTGGGCGTCTCTGTGAGTCATCAACAGTCTGACGTCCATGTGAAAACGGGACATAAAAATGTGCGTGTCTGTGTGAGCTACACAACGGGGTGTGTGTGAAGAATCTCACCAGAAAAGGTAGTGTGCAATTCGCACGTCTCCTATAGCTCTCCGCAGCAGAAACCGTACCAACGGGCAGTCCAGGTAACACTCATACTTCAGGGCCTTGTTGAGGGTGGGGGTGGGTTAGGGTCACAGTTGGTTACTAGCTCCACACCTTCTAAAAGGGCGACTGCAAAGCATTCACAAGATGTCCACAAGGCACTCATAAAGGGTTTACCTGCACCAGCTGCGGTAGGAAGTCCAGCAGTTCGGGGTCAGAGATGGAGTCCATCCACTGCACCGCTGTCCGCCGCAGCTCCTGATCAGGAAACCTGATACGTGTGACATTCGGTTACTGCACCCGCTTTCATTCACAATGTGCACACACTGTACGGCTGCGCGTGTCCTCGTGAATCAACGGTCATTCTCAGAGGATAAGCTCCATCCACATTTCACGGGTAATGTGTGCGTGTGCTTGTGTGAGTGCAATACATGTTCCCCTAAAGGCGCGCTAAAACGGGAAATGACATATAGGCGAGTGATGCCAGCCATGTTGTCAAGCTGAGGTCCTAACACATCATGGCATCAAAACACAACGGGCTGCTGGCGACCGTTGCCCGTGACTACTGTTACTCCGGTAACGGTTTTCCCTGGTGAGTGTCGCCCCAGAAATGATCGCCTGGCGCCTGCACATAGACGCGCGATGGTCTTACGTGGCATGGAGCAGGCCCAGCGCGTCGAGGTGGTTGAGACACGCCCACTGGCGGAGCAGGGCGTAGATGTCTGGCAGACACGCCCACTCCCAGCGGGGGGCGCTGGCGAGCACCAGGGGCAGAGCGCCGCTCTCCGTCTGGCAGAAGGAACGCTTCTCCCACAAGAGACGCTTGTCCTCTGGTGTTAGCCTGGACACAGAGAGGAGGGAAGAATAAAAAATCTCATTACCTGGTATTGATATTTCAGAGGAAAGACAGAGATGTGGATAGAAAGTAGGAGGAGGGAGAGAAAGGGATGAGTAATATGGAGAGTGAGAGAAAAAGAGGGGTATATGAAGAGGGATGGAAGAGAGAGGACATGGGAGGGAGGAGAGACCAGTATAATGTAGAGATGCAGACGAAAAACCTCACCCTTTACTAACTACAGGAAAGAGCAGAAGGTACTGAGGATTTGTTCTCTGTAGTATTAGATAGACCCTCCCCCTCCCCTAAATTAACAAGTAGTATTGTAGATTTGTTCTCTGTAGTATTAGATAGACCCTCCCCCTCCCCTAAATTAACAAGTAGTATTGTAGATTTGTTCTCTGTAGTATTAGATAGACCCTCCCCCTCCCCTAAATTAACAAGTAGTATTGTAGATTTGTTCTCTGTACTATTAGATGGCCCCTTCCAAGTAGACATTTTCAGTGCAGCCACTACATATTAATGCAATCTCTGTTCCGTGTATATGAAAACCTGACTGCTTGTCCTTCCCTTAACCTCACACACTACTGTCAAATGGTTACGCCGATAAAGAGTAATTAGAACGACTGACTGCTTGGAATGTGTTTAAGTTGGGGTAAGTGAGAGATGGGGGATGAGGAGGAGTGATAAAGTGAAAGATAAACAGAAGATGTACTGCATATATCCACTGCCATCTAAAGCTCAGTGCATTCACACTCATCAAACAGTGATGTGCAGCAAAAATGCAGACACACACAAATTAACATAAAGGATGCAAATGTAGATCATTCTCCTGATCTACTTCCTGCTTAGAGCCTTATGGTGGATGGCATTGAAGCCAGGACACTAGTGTAAATGGAATGACTGCACTTTTAGAGAATTCTCTTTAAAGAGTTCTCTGGAAATACTGACAGATCTGGTTTTTATTCATCATCTGGGAGCACTACTAAACGGATCCGGACCCAGGGCTCAAGACTAGAACCAAATGCTTTCATATTGCAACCTTTTATCTTGGCTTTTCGAGAAACCTTTTTAATTGGTTGCACCAGTGCGACTTTCTAAAACAAACAGTGTTTCATGACTTGGTCAAGTGTTAATGTGATAAGAAACTCTGTCCTTGGGTCATGATGTGGTCAAGCGTTCATGTGAACCATTCTGTTCCTGATAAGAAACTCTGTCCTTGGGTCTGTCTGGCGCATTGCATGTGTGGCTGTATGCGAGCCCCTCCCTCCCTCCCTCACCTCTCCTTTGAACGTCCCATCACTTGTCCTCATTGACCACACTGGGACTCCAGCATGCCAAACCACAAGGTATTCACTCAAATCCATGATATTAATAGCTGAAACAACCCAAGAAAAATCTTTTGATAAAAAAAAAAAATGAATGTTCTCTACAAGGTGCCTAACTGGAAGACAGCCTAGTGGTGAAAGCATCTGAACAGTAACAAAAAGGTAACTAAACCAAATTCCAGAGCCAGCAAAGGGACAAAGCTGTTGTTCTGTTAAGGCAGTTAACCCAAAACTGCTCCCAGATCACTGGTGTAAATGAGGTGTTCTGTCAATGTACCTGGTGAAATAAGGCTTAAATATTCAAATAAAAAAGCAGAGACATTCCTGGTGATAGGGATGTCAAGAGAGTAGAGGATGGGCCTATTTTAAAGTGATTATCAAACAGCACATTCCCCCTCCATCTGTCACAGACCCCAAGAACCCCAGAAACAGGAAACCGCTTGGATGCAAACACCACAACAGTGATCCAGGATAATCACTGCCCATCTCACAACACAGATATCATTGATTATGACAGCCAATAGGCTAGACATATCACTCACACACAAACACACCTGTCATTATCGCCTTTTTGTACTGCTGAGTTTCTCTCTCAAACACACACACACACACACAGGGACAAAAGAGGAGAGGGGGAGTGAGGGAAGAAGAGAAGAGGGGGTGGGTAGGAGAGAGGAGGTATATTATCTAGGGGATATTGGCCACCAGCTGCTGCTGCTATGACATCACTCATCGACTAAAACCCCTCCCCTTCTCACCCAGCCCCCAACCCCCAGCACCCCTCCCTTCTCACCCATCCCCCAGCACCCCCCCCCAGGTCCCAACACCATTCTCAGACCCATAGCGGAGTGACAGACAGACGGGCAGGCAGAAATAGACTCACCAGAAGAGTGATTTCTTGTGCAGAACATCCTGCAGTTGTCTCTGGCTGTGCTGGTCCAGTCTGGAGAAGTCATACTGGGGGCAGAACTCACCGGGAGCCGGCGTACTGAAGAGCACCTCAAACGACGACGTGGGGAAGTCCACCTGACCAGAGAGGTTAGGGTTAAAGGATTTCATTCGATTTTTTTTGTCAACTGCACAGACGTTTCGACAAAAACGTCACATCTGCTTTTAGTCCTCTGTAGCTCACTTGACAAGAGCATGGAGCATGTAAAGCCAGGCCTGTGGGTTTTATTCCCATGGGGGACATTACTGGAAAATATGGAAATGTCTGCAGTCAACAATAAGTGGCTCTGGATAAGAACATTAATGGCAGACATATAAATATAAACTCAACACCTCCAAATTACAGAATGGACAAGGGGACCGATACTGTGTCCATAGAATGGCCAGATACTGTGTGTGTGTGTGTGTGTGTGTGTGTGTGAGGGGGGTTACATTTGGATTAACTAAAGACAAATGTATGCCAGGCCCCAGATATGTCTCATGCAATGTGGGGTGTGTGTGTGTTCTCCTCTCAGTGAAGTATACCACTGTATATCTACACTAAATAAGGAATTGATAAAGAGACACACTGGGTGTACACCAACACACAGCCACACACTGGGTGTACACTAACACACAGCCACACACTGGGTGTACACTAACACACAGCCACACACTGGGTGTACACTAACACACAGCCACACACTGGGTGTACACCAACACAAAGCCACACACTGGGTGTACACTAACACACAGCCACACACTGGGTGTACACTAACACACAGCCACACACTGGGTGTACACCAACACACAGCCACACACTGGGTGTACACCAACACACAGCCACACACTGGGTGTACACTAACACACAGCCACACACTGGGTGTACACTAACACACAGCCACACACTGGGTGTACACCAACACACAGCCACACACTGGGTGTACACCAACACACAGCCACACACTGGGTGTACACCAACACACAGCCACACACTGGGTGTACACTAACACACAGCCACACACTGGGTTTACCCAAACACACAGCCACACACTGGGTTTACCCAAACACACAGCCACACACTGGGTGTACACCAACACACAGCCACACATTGGGTGTACACTAACACACAGCCACACACTGGGTGTACACCAACACACAGCCACACACTGGGTGTACACTAACACACAGCCACACACTGGGTGTACACTAACACACAGCCACACACTGGGTGTACACAAACACACTGCTGGCAGGAAACACACTCAACCAACCCGATCAGGACACAAAACACTGTAAAATAGTTGGTGGGTTTGGAGTTGAATTGAAGGTAAGTTGGGTTTAGGGTTAGAATTAGTGATGGGGTTTAAGGTTGGGGTTAGGGAAGAAAAGGTTAAGAAGACAGGACTTTAAATGAAAATATTATTTTGTCCCTGACAAGGACAGACACTCCCAAAATGTGTGTGTAGTGTGTTTGAGCAAGCCAGAGAGTGCAATGTTGGGTCGTGAAGTGAGGAGGTTGTGTCAGAACAGAGAGTTTACAGACAGACAGGGAGATCAGGGCCATCTGACCTACTTCCATGCCCCTTCTGCTGGATGAGCTGTGTGAGTGTGTGTGTGTGTGTGTGTGTATGCCAACGACCACCTCTGTTTTGGTGTGTTTATCATGTGGATAGTATTCTGGACCAACAGACAGGGCACGTCCCCATAGCTACGAAACAGTTCTGCACACCTCTACGTGAAAGCCTTTCATAGGCTCCTGATTGAAGCCAGCCAGTCACTATCATCCAGTACAGTTAAACACTGGGTCAGAAGAGGAGGAGGGAAGAGAGGAAAGGATAGAAAGAGAGTGATTAGGATAGTAGGGAACCACACCTTAAAAAACAATGGGAGAGAGAGGGAGGAAGGAAGGAAGGAAGGGAATAAAAGGTGTGTGTGTGACTAGGCCAGTACCTGCAGGATGACGCTGTCAGGCTGGCTGAAGTTCGGGGAGCTAGAGCGAGCCTTACTTCCTGGAGTTGAAGGCCACAGTCCCAATAACTTCCTCCCACACGTCAAGATACTGGGTAAGAAACAGGATGATGGTCATCACTCTGACACACACACACACACACACACACACACACACACACACACACACACACGGTCTTGTGCACTACACTACTCACTGTCTGAAGTTGAACAGGGGCATGGTGACCCATCCCAGAGGTTCAATGCTGCGACGCTGTTTGCTGCCCTTCTCCTCCGCACCTCCAGGGGGCGGCAGAGCACTCGCGTACAGAGTTACCGTCAACTGGGTCTCCCTTGGTAACTGGTTGATCTGGATTGGGAAACACACCCTGTAGGAAAATACAGAGATATGAGAAGAAAGGAACAGAGTAGGAGGGGGAGAATGTGGGGAATAGAGAAAGAGAGAGAAAGGGAATAGAGGAGTGTGTGGCAGATCATAGAAAGGGGGGAGAGACACATAATGGGTTGTTGTTGATTGCTTGTGAATTACTAGAACTGAGTAAACTAGAACTATTCTTACTGCAGGCTGTACAGGTTAAAGAATAATTCAATGGTTGCCTATGGGCTAAACCCATGGGGGGCCTGCAAGCAAGCTTTGCTAACATGAACATGTTCCGTTCCATGCCTGATTGTACTGTATAGACAGGAGCCACATGATCAGTGTTGGGGGTCAGTCAGTTTTGATACACATTTTACGGTAACAGAATGTTCCCATTGTACTGTTCCAGTAATTATTACAGTAATTATTACTAAAATATAACCGGAATTAGTACTGTTAGACTAATTCCAATAATATTACAGATATTTATTAACAGTATTAGAGTTATTAAGCTTTCAAACTGTCCAACATTACTGCACCCTCTGTATAATATTGGGTTGGACATCCGTAACTCTCTGGAGACTTAGTGTGTTTACATTTCTAAGGCCACACTTCTCGTTTTACCGGTGCTCCTACATTGTCTTACAGATAAATAATGATCACCTACAATCAGATTACACTGTTTTGGCCCAGGGCACACAGCTGTGCAACATGGCATTCCAGTTCTCTGTTAGCAAGAATCAACTGCCCGAAACAAAGGGAGGTTAAGAAGTTTCACCCTGAATTAGGGTCTGTCAATGTTTTGAACCCTCATTGCGCCACAGCCCCCGAAAAAAAATCTCAAGTTTGTCATTCAGTAAATAGATCAGTCTTAGACTCAGTCTTAAACGGAGTTGTAATGTGCTTCGAAACTGTGCGCCGCATTTTATCATTGTCCCACAGTAAGGCAATACAGCAAAACCTATTCGTAAGGAATTTTCATTCATTCCATGAAATAACTTAAAATCCTGTTGCCCAAGACTAATCGTTTTTGTTGAGTTTGACGAAATCTGACTATAACTCCTTTACAGTGAAGCAGATGAAAATTGGCTAAAGCGGCTAAAACACTGACCACAGCTGCTGGGCCTGAAACCTCATTCTAACAGCCACGAAGGCTTGATGCTAATGGCTTGAAGGCTTGGTCCAATGGTGTTGACATTGATTTACTAGTGTAATGTGTAATGTTTTACATTGTAATGTAAAAGTAATATTACCAATGTAATTATTTGTTGTCCTCTGGGGAAGTACTGCTGCTTCAGTGTGTCGTAGGCAATGTTACATTTTTTTGAGCAAAATCCCCTGAATTGCCCATAACAGGCTCTTAAGATGAGTCGTCCAGCCAAACAGTTTACATTCAAGACTTAAGCAACCAACTGACCAAGAGCAGTACTAAACAAGGATTCAGACGTTGTGAATCCATCCTGAACAGATGTGTTGCAGGAATCTGCTGCCAGGTGGAACATTACTCAAGGATTTTAAATCCTTAAAGAAAAAACGATCATTTAGATACTACACCCCCGGTCCAAACCAGCAGTCCAGCCAGAACGAAAAACGACCTGTCAGTGTTTATTCCATTTGGTCTCAACTGCTCCACCGGGCCACGCACGGAAGTTCTGCTGTCTGGGAGGCACCACTAAGCACTCTGAAGGGTTAATAAATCCACCCGGATACTGGAGGACTAAAAATATCATTTCAATAGAGGCTCAAAATAACCCCAGGGATAATTCCTCAGGGACCGGAGGTGGAGAGATCACCGAAGAGACACTGGATGTTGCATACTGTATGAAGCCAAGGGAACTATTCACATCCTGCAAATAGCAAGCCATCATAAACTGTTTACATCTACTTCAATAAGTGGAGGCACACAGGCACGCGCTCGTTCACGCGCTCACGCACACACGCGCACGCACGCGCATCTCTAAGGTTGGTTAAGGTGTCTGTAACATCTGATGTGATCTGTACAACTAGTTAAGTAGCTAATGAAGTCTGTGGTGATAGGCTGTAAGTTTAGTAAAGGTTCTCATCAACCAATCCCATCCTTCCCTCAGCTAGATAGGAGTCCTACTGTTTTCCTTGCTCTGGTCTCTGCACTCGTATGGTGTTGCTACAGTATGGTTCGTTCGTCAGATTGTGGCTGTGAAATGTCTGTTGTGTTTCAGTTGTGTCAGGGCTTCTGTCTTGGCTAACATGTTCATAGACTGCTAAAATCTGTCATCATTATTATATTTCTAGAACTTAGTTGTTAGTTACTTGTTGTGTTTGACTCATTAACTGTTAATTGCCATGTGGTTGGGTGAGTGTTTAGGCTAGAGGCCCTTGGGTATACATACCCCCGTAGAGTACTTCTTGTCTATACCCCCTAGGTAAGATCTGGGCGGACCACCACCTGTATTTATTTAGTTAGCCAGGCTGGTTTTTACTTATTTAGCCAGGCTAGCACCAGCCCATCACCACTGTTCCACCACTGTTCCACTGGGCTTAATTTAAAGTTGTTTCTAAGGTCTGTGGTGGTCGTGTTAGGTTGTGTACGTACCTCTGATCCCAGACCACCAGGTGAAACAGGTACTTGCTGACCTGCTGTTTGCTTGTGTGTTGTGGGGCACAAAGCTCCTCCCCTCCATGGGTCAGGGAGCAGGACAGGAAAAAACCCTCATAGCTGGCAGGAAAAGAACAAAGGAATCAGTCAATGAGATTGTAAAGCAGATGATAGGCCAATGGGATACGAGTGTAGACGATTGGCCAGTGGGGTTTCATAATGAGAAGCTAGGTCGGTATATCACATAACTTTGAGCCAAGTTGGAGCCATATTTGTGTCCGTATATGGGTCAAGTTAGCAAATTAGTGATAAATCTCTATGTATCTCTCTTTCACCCACCCAACCAGTCTCTCTCCATCTTCCCATCCTTCTTCTTTCCACCTTATCTGACCCTCACCCTCCCTGACTCCCCCACTCTCTCTGCCACTCCTCTCAAATTTTTTATGAAAGTTGCATTATTAAATGGGCACTGGAGTACAGGCTGGGTGACTTTCTAAAAGCAGAATAAGAAGAGGCTAGTCCCTACAGAGGAGGTACAAAAGAGCGGCCCACCAAACAGCACTGGGACAGAAAAATAAACAGATAGGGAAAACTTTCCATGTTAGTGACTCAAAAGGAAAGCATTCATAAATCTTTTTTTTTTTTTACGTTACAAATCTTGTATTTTAGCTACTTATTTCTATCAATAAGGATAAAAACATTTGGTAACAATGTCCAAAAGAAAAATTACTCCTATCTGATAATCTGGACTACACAGAGGATATACATTGTGTGGAAGATTTTGTGAAACATGTATTTGTCTTCACACACAAACATATACGCCCAACAGATGGTACGCAACACTGACGGACTGTTACCCAGTGACCAGCAAGTGCTTAGACCCTCCCCGTTGGGTCAAAGGTGAGGCAGGGTTCCCAGACTGTCAATCAAACTTCATCAGGAACCAATCACATAACAGCATCAGTTTCAGGGGGAGACACAAAATAGCCAGACAACAGGAGCCTACAGATAGGAGGAGGCAAGCCATTCCAGTACCCAGCAGGAGACACCAGGGAGGTGACAGAGTCAGTGGAGGCACCAGGGAGGTGACAGAGTCAGTGTGTGGGGAGGTGATATGCCAGGGAGATGTGGAAAATTCAGGGGGAGGGGTAAGGCTAAGATTAAAACACTCAGAACAAAACAGAAGGACAGGAAAACTGGGTGCAGGAGAGGATGGGTGGCGGGGGGGGGGAGGGGGCAGATTAGGGGAGAAGCAGTTTTGGGGGACGTTTCTCAGGCCTCTCTGTGTATGTTGCTATGCTCCTAAATACATGTAATCCTCATGGATAATAGTGGAGAAATCCAGCCTGAACAGCTGGCCCTGTGTGTGAGAGAATGTGTTCGGGGCATGTGTGTTACAGGGGCGCGTGTGTGTGTTACCGATGCTTGTGTGTGTGTGTGTTACCGATGCTTGTGTGTGTGTGTGTTACCGGGGCGCGTGTGTGTTACCGGGGCGTGTGTGTGTGTTACCGGGGCGTGTGTGTGTGTTACCGGGGCGTGTGTGTGTTACCGGAGCGTGTGTGTGTGTGTGTGTGTGTTACCGGAGCGTGTGTGTGTTACCGATGCTTGTGTGTGTGTGTTACCGATGCTTGTGTGTGTGTGTTACCGGAGCGTGTGTGTGTTACCGGTGCGTGTGTGTGTGTGTTACCGGTGCGTGTGTGTGTGTGTTACCGGTGCGTGTGTGTGTGTGTGTTACCGGTGCGTGTGTGTGTGTTACCGGTGCGTGTGTTACCTGGCAGCCCATGTGATTGGGATACGGTGAGCCGCGTAGACACTGAAGGACAGCACGTTGGTGACCAGCCCGGCTTCCTGGGTGGGGGCCGTGTGGCGGCTGCTCTGCGGTGTGGTGTGAAAATTGGCGTTGAACGTGCTGCAGTACAACTCCACCAGATCCAGAACCGCTGCTGTCAGCTTCTCCACCACTTTCTCTGTCGACAAGGAAGGGAAACATTTAGGGGCACATAACTGATTAGCGGACAGTCATCCGGGCAGTCCTACACTAAGTGCATTCAATTAAGGAGGGCTAAACATCCACTTCACCCAAGCATTAGGAGTCAATGTTCTTCAATAATACAGTAACAGTCGTGTCCAGAATGAAGCAGGTTATATAGAGCCACTGATTCACAGCCGTGGTCTCTCTGTAACGCACCTCATACATCTCACTGCACTTCTACAGCTCATCACTCCTAAACTCTATGACCTCTGTTGTGTGATTCAACCTCTTGATAATCTATCGTTTCTACATCACCAGAGGAATATCAAACACTAAACATTACCCCATCATCACATGGCCCTGCCCCAAACGCCACCCTATTCCCTTTACAGTGCACTAGCTTGGGCTCATCAGGGTGTTATTTGGACCACAGGCCCACTTGGCATGGGTTCAGTGTTTACACGCGTCTCCTCAGACAGCCAATGGAGCAGCTCGGCTCTCCCCATGGTAATATCCCTTATCTCTGGCGGACTGACACAAAAGAGAGGATGGATGGAGGAAGTGCTTCGTGTATCTGTGTCCTGTATGAAGCGGTCCTTCCTGTTTGCCTGACTACATCTGGTGGATGACATCCTATTGCCTGTAGTGCACTTCACTAGAGCAAAGGTTTAAAGCAGGGCACTATATAGGGGATAGGGTGGAATTTAAGATACAGACTGGGCATCCATAGAGGAACAGCTGTGTAGGACGTCACAACAAGTCAAGGACATGTCCGCTCTGACACGCGGTGGTGCTACTGTCCTCCTTATCCCACTCTGCAGTGTCTCTGTCCTCCTAACCCCACCCTGCAGTGTCACTGTCCTCCTAACCCCACCCTGCAGTGCTACTGTCCTCCTAACCCCACCCTGCAGTGTCTCTGTCTGTCCTCCTAACCCCACCCTGCAGTGTCTCTGTCTGTCCTCCTAACCCCACCCTGCAGTGTCTCTGTCTGTCCTCCTAACCCCACCCTGCAGTGTCTCTGTCTGTCCTCCTAACCCCACCATGCAGTGTCTCTGTCTGTCCTCCTAACCCCACCCTGCAGTGTCTCTGTCTGTCCTCCTAACCCCACCATGCAGTGTCTCTGTCCTCCTAACCCCACCCTGCAGTGTCTCTGTCTGTCCTCCTAACCCCACCATGCAGTGTCTCTGTCCTCCTAACCCCACCCTGCAGTGTCTCTGTCTGTCCTCCTAACCCCACCCTGCAGTGTCTCTGTCCTCCTAACCCCACCATGCAGTGTCTCTGTCCTCCTAACCCCACCCTGCAGTGTCTCTGTCTGTCCTCCTAACCCCACCCTGCAGTGTCTCTGTCCTCCTAACCCCACCCTGCAGTGTCACTGTCCTCCTAACCCCACCCTGCAGTGCTACTGTCCTCCTAACCCCACCCTGCAGTGTCTCTGTCCTCCTAACCCCACCCTGCAGTGTCTCTGTCTGTCCTCCTAACCCCACCCTGCAGTGTCTCTGTCTGTCCTCCTAACCCCACCATGCAGTGTCTCTGTCTGTCCTCCTAACCCCACCCTGCAGTGTCTCTGTCTGTCCTCCTAACCCCACCCTGCAGTGTCTCTGTCTGTCCTCCTAACCCCACCCTGCAGTGTCTCTGTCTGTCCTCCTAACCCCACCCTGCAGTGTCTCTGTCTGTCCTCCTAACCCCACCATGCAGTGTCTCTGTCCTCCTAACCCCACCCTGCAGTGTCTCTGTCTGTCCTCCTAACCCCACCATGCAGTGTCTCTGTCCTCCTAACCCCACCCTGCAGTGTCTCTGTCTGTCCTCCTAACCCCACCATGCAGTGTCTCTGTCCTCCTAACCCCACCATGCAGTGTCTCTGTCCTCCTAACCCCACCATGCAGTGTCTCTGTCCTCCTAACCCCACCCTGCAGTGTCTCTGTCTGTCCTCCTAACCCCACCATGCAGTGTCTCTGTCCTCCTAACCCCACCCTGCAGTGTCTCTGTCTGTCCTCCTAACCCCACCCTGCAGTGTCTCTGTCCTCCTAACCCCACCCTGCAGTGTCTCTGTCCTCCTAACCCCACCCTGCAGTGTCTCTGTCCTCCTAACCCCACCTTGCAGTGTCTCTGTCCTCCTAACCCCACCATGCAGTGTCTCTGTCCTCCTAACCCCACCCTGCAGTGTCTCTGTCTGTCCTCCTAACCCCACCATGCAGTGTCTCTGTCCTCCTAACCCCACCCTGCAGTGTCTCTGTCTGTCCTCCTAACCCCACCCTGCAGTGTCTCTGTCCTCCTAACCCCACCCTGCAGTGTCTCTGTCCTCCTAACCCCACCCTGCAGTGTCTCTGTCCTCCTAACCCCACCTTGCAGTGTCTCTGTCCTCCTAACCCCACCCTGCAGTGTCTCTGTCCTCCTAACCCCACCCTGCAGTGTCTCTGTCCTCCAAAGCCCACCCTGCAGTGTCTCTATGCTTACTGGCTTATTAAAGGAACTTACCTCGGTTCTCTCTAACAATCAGCACTGATGGATCCTGAAAAAATACAAAAAATTATCCCACAGAGGTACATTATATATTTAATAAATGTACTCCCTTTGGTTCTCATGTTATAGGAGTGCCGTATCAAAGAAATGAGTTAATCTTTAGGTATTCAGAACCCACTTACTCTGACCAAACAAAAATGTGGTTTAGTAATGAAAAAATTATATCTTATGTTTCTATCCAAAAACATGGATTTCGTCTCTTCAAACAACATGTGTTGTTTATAGAGGAGTTTCGCAACAATAATCTTTATTTATTTTACTTTTAGAGCTATTATTCCTGATATTCCACCAGGTTACATTTTTTAGCATTACACAACTTTTCTAGTCTTTTGTTGCCGCTGTCCTAACTTTTTTGAAACGTGCTGTTGGCATCAAATTCAAAATGGGCACTTATTTTTCCAAAAACAATAAAAATTTCTCAGTTCAACATTTGACAACATGCTGTCTTTCTACTATTTTCAATTAAATATAGAGATAAGTGATTTTCACATGATTGCATTCTGTTTTTATTAGCATTTTACGCAGCATTCCAACTGTTTTGTAAGCGGGGTTGTCGTATAATACAGTAGTACACATTTTGCTACTATGAGTATTGGAATACAGCTTTCATGTCATGTCTATCTTACCTCTATTTTTTGTGTGTGACAAATTTAAGAATGATATCAAGTTCAATGGGAAATCCATGAAGTTTGTGTTTACCTCCATAGTTTTAACCATGTTTTGAAGCTCTACATTGTTTATTTACATGCACAGCAATTAAAAGACGATATGCTTGTGTGTGTGTGTCTGTGAACATACTTTCTGAACTCTTGGCTGCAGACGACAAGGGCAGGCAGGCAGCTGGTTGAGGGCAGAAGTGATGTCAGGCGTTTCTACAGCTGCCAGTGAGCTGCAGAGAGCCTTCACTGATTGGACGAGCCGTTCTACGTGTAAGCTCATCTCCACCTATAGGGAGTGGGTGGCAGGAAACACAAAGGTCAACTGAACACATCTGCTCTCGGAATAAAAAAGACACACCTGTTTGCCTACAATTTCATGTGTGTACATGTTTTCCTAAAATATTCCCATAAGGATTGTAAAACAAGGCACACTTGACCTTCCAGGAAATCTCAGCTGGGAAAAGGCTAGTTTTTAGATTAGGAGGTTCAGGATAAAAGTTACAATTGGGGTTGGGTTAAAATTAGCGTTAAGGGTATTTATGTTAAGATAAAATATGATTTTAAATAGAAATTATTGTTGGGGTGCTCACGAGGATAGTAAAGTATTGTGTGTGTGTGTGTGTGTGTGTAAGAGTGTGTACTGCTGCAGACTGTTCATGTGTAGTGGGTTACCTCTGACAAAAGGAAGGATTCAGCCTCGTTGTGAAAGGTATCCAGCAGTAGAGTCAAAGCCTCTCTGTTCAAACAGAGGAAATATTAGTTAGACTGACAATCACGCCTCTTCCAATCAAAGGCCTGGTATTGCTCTTGGAAACAAACCTTCTGTAACATATTAGAAAAGCTGACTGGGCTGATCCATTTGGTGTCCACACCATGTTTATTTCAATTCATTTCACAGGCACCCAGGTTATCCAATCAGATGATGGATCTCCTTCAACGGTGCATCTCTTATTTAGTAAACAGTTTGAGCACTCTAGACCCCTCCCCCTCACCTAGTAACAGTCTGTTTGATTGGTCGCTCTTGCAGCAGGATGCTGTGGTTCATCGTAGAGGCAGTCTTATCATCTTCCTCCTGTTAATCACAATACATTAACATCATCTGATGTGTGACTGTGTGTGTGTGTGTGTTGGAAGAGACAAATGTCTCTTCCAACACACAGAAACACAGAAAAATATAGTAGTTGTTTCTGTTGGTGTATTCACTTGTAGACTCAGTGTCTTCACTACTATTTTGTTGTATTTATTTTGGTCTGGTCATTGTGTAGTGTTGCCAGTTTAAAAGAAATAGTGATTATGCTCTGTAGAAAACTGAAATAAACACAGGCAATCAATTCAATCAATGGAGGGACACATGAAAAGCATGCTTTTGGCCTTATTTCTGCTTGACAGGTATAGCCTATACATGGAAGGAAGCAGCTAGCTACCTAGCTACACAGTATCTATGTCCAGCACTACTAGCTTAGGTAGGGTGACCAGATGCCCCGTTTTTCCAAGGATAGTCCCGTGTTTCAGTCCATTTTCAGGTGTCCCAACTTATTTATTTAGAAACAAGAAACCAGGCAAGCCTAGTTCAGCCGGCCTGCAATATAAAGTGTTTCAAACCCGGGTCGCCCGCGTGAAAGGCTGTGTCGTTAACAACTACAACACAGAGCTGTATGTGCTACTATAGCCTCTTGTCTCTATCGTGAACAAAACCTCTTCTGCCACTGGCCGTTTTAATAGTTAATTGGCCATTCGTGAATGAAATTGATACAGTTAAAGTGACTAACGTTTCTCACTAAGTTCACCTCCACAAATAGTGGCTATGTATTACGTTTTCCACTGGCCGTTTTAACAGCGTATTAGCCAGTAATAAGCTTTACCAGTATCTACTAACTTACTGGAATAGTCATAAGAACTTATTTTTTTAATTCATGGTAAAACAACATACTTTTTTCTTTCATTCATGAATGACATTTATACAATAACTATCAATAAAGGCGACGATAACTAACTTTTTCATCAAGTGAAAAGATGAGAGAATCATGGAATCTACCAGAAAAAATTAATAAATGTCGTTGCTCTCAATTGATTTGAGCGTAGGTCTTCCATATGAGAGACAACGCTATTTAACAAGGGGTAGTCTGTCACTCAGTCACTCACTCACTCACTCAATAAGAGACATTCGCTCTTCTTAGCCGGCTCCGCTTACACAGTCTGGCAAAAATCATGTTTTGGCCCGTATTTTCACTTGGTCCTGTTTTTTGATTGGTCCGACCTAGTGCCCATTCGAATGTGACTGGTTGTCATGATTTGCCACCACTGTCAGTCTTAAAGTTCCTTATATTTTACAGACTATGAGCCAATCACATTTCAGTTCTCACGAGCTGCCAAGCCCAAGCGGCTGTGCGCAAAAAATCCTAACTCGCTATAACAACCATCCATGAGGGCAATGTTATTTGTTCGAGTAAATTTTGCATTAAAATACACAGCTTTCTATGACAAACTCATTAAAGACAAGTGGACTCTGAGAAAGATTGGCTCATGCGAAAACAGGCCATCGGACTCCACACCCCATGAATCAAATTAGCAAAAGTGAGTAGACTGTTACGTTATTACAGTTGTTACTGTGTACACCTGAAACAAAGGCAGTGTTAATTGCCGGACCGCTTAAGTGGAGCCGGCCAAGAAGAGCAGATGTCCCTTTCTGAGTGACTGACTGACTACCCCTTGTTAAATAGCGTAATGGTTAGAGAAGTGGCCCTGCAAACGATTGGTCTCGCGTTCGAATCTCGTCACAGTCAAAATAGTATTCTGTATTTGGATTTGTTCTGGATAGACAAAAACTTTGCTGGCTTCAACCTTCAGTTGCTACGTAATAGTAAGCCTGACATAAAACAGTTTACCTGCATATTGCGACTATTTCTGGTGGGTTTTTTCGAAGTATGCATCTGTGCATGTTTTTTGGGGTAATACAGACTTTACAAAAACCCCTTGGGCTGTAAATTGTAGGGGTTTCCACGATTCTCTCGTCTTTTCATTTGACAAAAAGACAGTTCTTGTCACCTAAACTGATTGTTATTGTATCAATGTCATTTACGAATGAAATAAAAACAAATATTTCTGTGCTATGAAATGGAATATCTTTGGCAGTGTAATCTTCAGTCTTGGTAGCAATTGCTCAGATCTTATTAATATTCCAAGTAGTAAGTTAGTAGATACTAGTAAGCCTATTACTGGCAAATAAAGGGTTAAAATGGCCAGTGGCAAAAGCCATAAAGTTCATAGATGCTATTTGTGGTGGAGGTAAACTTAATAAGAAACTATTTAATTTAAAACAATGCTTAATGGTGTCTAGAGAAATATTCAAACTTGGCGTGATGTGAATGAGTGACAAAATGATCTAATGTTGAAATGCCATACCGGCACTCAGCAAATGTATAGTTCTGTGGTGTAGTGGGAAAAGACACAGTCTCTCACATGGGACACCCGGGTTTGAATCCAATTTGGGAAAAAAAATTATCTGAACTAGGCTTGCATGGTTCCTTTTCTCAGAGCTTAATGTGTTCACGTTATCCGGAATGCAAACACTCACTTGTTCTTGTTTCAATCCAAGTCATTAATTTGTCACATATGCAATATTCTGTTATAGTATACCTTTTACAGTGGAAACAGTTAATCTTTGCCAGAGAGAGGCAATGTGTTGTTCTGAGTGAAACGCTCTTTTGTTGCTTCAATGCAATTCACTCGGTACAAACACAATGTACTGTATTTGTGTACTGGATAATATGATTTGATGTACGGTAAAGTAGTAGGCCCTTCTTTTTGTGCATTGTGTGTAGGTGGTAGGTGGGTGGGTGTGTGTGGTGTGCGTGTGAGGTGTGGGGGGGGGGGGTGAAATGACTGTCCCATATTTCACCCTCTTGAGTCTGGTCACCCTAAGCTTAGGCAGGAAAGGCAATAAAAATGAGAATTCTGGACCACATGTTATAACGTTAGCTGCTAAGGTTAACTACAGTTGCAAATAAACAATTTCTCCTTTAAGTACAAGCCCCTTGTTAGAAGCATGGACAGTAAATATAAGCGGCTCTGATATCTGGCAGAGCGCGGCCTACTTGTTCCCTTTACTTTTTGTGTTTCAGCGAGGGGACACTGTACCCTTGATTGTCCCACATTCAGGGGCTGTTGTGATATTTGGGGCAACACGGTGGTCCATAGTTACAGCTTCTGACCAGTAATTGAAAGGTTGATAGACCGAAACCCGACCCAGCAATGTGAAGAATCTGTCATTCTGTCCCGGAGCAAGGTAGTTAACCCTAATTGCTTCCAGGTCAGTGGGGCCACATGCGAATGTGTTTTCAGTCATACTAACCGGGTAAAAGGTACAGTACCGAACAACATGGTTGGATCCTTTTTGATAGGGTGAATTCAAGCTTGGGATCTTAATAAAGTGTGCTTGCGTAATGAGCTTGTGCATGCATTTGTGTGTGTGTGTGTGTGTGTGTGTGTGTGTGTGTGCGCTGCTCACAGTGCGACACAGTTCAGTGTTGACAGATCCTCTCTTGGTAAGAAAGAGACAAATGTCCCAATCAAACTTCAGACACTGCTGAATATACTCCAAACCTGCCATCGTCTGGGAACTGAGGAGAGGGATGAGACACAGAGAGGGAGAGGGATGAGACACAGAGAAGGAGAGGGATGAGACACAGAGAGGGAGAGGGATGAGACACAGAGAGGGAGAGGGATGAGACACAGAGAGGGAGAGGGATGAGACACAGAGAGGGAGAGGGATGAGACACAGAGTGGGAGAGGGATGAGACACAGAGTGGGAGAGGGATGAGACACAGAGTGGGAGAGGGATGAGACACAGAGTGGGAGAGGGATGAGACACAGAGTGGGAGAGGGATGAGACACAGAGTGGGAGAGGGATGAGACACAGAGTGGGAGAGGGATGAGACACAGAGTGGGAGAGGGATGAGACACAGAGTGGGAGAGGGATGAGACGCAGAGTGGGAGAGGGATGAGACGCAGAGTGGGAGAGGGATGAGACGCAGAGAGGGAGAGGGATGAGACGCAGAGAGGGAGAGGGATGAGACGCAGAGAGGGAGAGGGATGAGACACAGAGAGGGAGAGGGATGAGACACAGAGAGGGAGAGGGATGAGACACAGAGAGGGAGAAGGATGAGACACAGAGAGGGAGAAGGATGAGACACAGAGAGGGAGAGGGATGAGACAGAGAGGGAGAGGGAAGGAGAGAGAGATCTGAGTAATAGAACAAATACATTCATCAGAAATACAATGGAAAACTTTGCCTATTAGAGAGAAAAATGTATCCATGGGGACAACAATACTGTGATGCTGCTGTACTTAAAAATACACTGAGGAAATCTACAATAATACATGCCATTCATTGGTAGGTGATTGTTTTGCTGCATAGATGAGGAGGGAAAAGAGGGGGAGAGCTGAAACATCAGTGCAACAAAGCAGCAACTTGATTGACAGCTCAGTTCAACAATGACATCAGTACACAGAGGAAGTCCCGCCCACTTTTACCAGGTTATCAGGGGAAAACATACTTCCTTCTGCTGTTCAGCTGTAGGCCTGAAAGACAAGCGTGCAGCGCCCAAGAACAAACAGAAGCGCACATACAAACCTAAACACACAGACACACTCACACACACGTCTTTCCAGAGGAAATCAGCAAGCTCAGATGCGTTCTACAGATGCTCCACAGTGAGCCTTATGTGATGTAGTTCTAGCCCAGAACAGCTGCATGTGTGTGTGTGTGTGTGTGTAGGTGTGTAGATTTGTTTGTATGTACTGTATGTGCGTTTCTTTTCTTCTCGAGCCCAGAGCAGCTGCATACATGTGTGTGTGTGTTGGAGAGGGGGCATGTTTAGGGGGAAGCCCATTGTGGCTAGACATGCAGTTACTGTGGAGGAACAGGCTAGTGTCTGTGGGTGTATGGAGGAAGGGCCTACTGTCAGTCTATGTGTTCTTAAAATAACTGTTTTCTGCATGTGTGTGTGTGTTTAGAGGGTAGGGGCTAATGTCTGTGGGTGTATGGAGGAATGGCCTACTGTCAGTCTATATGTGTGCTTACAGGAACTATTGTCTGCCTGTTTGTGTTTAGAGGTAGGGGCTTGTGTCTGTTTGTTAGCATGTTTGCATGTTTAAATGAAGGGGCTAATGTCTGTGTGTGTGTGTACAGGGACAGGGGCTTGTGTCTGCGTTCAGGGGAAATACATTGAGGTTTAGTTCAGCCCACAGACATCAGTAGAGCTTGTTAAAAGCAGCCACAATTGAGGGCTTCCATTATACAGTGTACATTAGGACCAGAAACCAAACACACACCATTCTGTCTTGACTTTTCAAAACTAATATATTGTGTCACTCAAATGCCTACTTTCTCAAACTTAATCACCATAAACTAAGTTTTATACCTAAACCTTCTTGTGAAGTTTGCTTCTGAAAAGGTACGTAGAGGTTGTCCCTGAGAAGGGGCTAGTCACAGTTGGTGGGGCTCCCAACATGTGCCACCGGAATCCTACAAAAGCCCACGTGCTGCTCAACCTTCCCACGTTATCCCAAGTCCCTGTGCTCACTCCGCTGGCTTCCAGTTCACAGCTCGCATCCACTATAAAACCACGATGCTTACTGTAAGTACATAGCCAAGGGAGCTTCCCTTCACTAACGTCAGGCAGTGCTCAAACCCTACATGTCCACCTCTGCATTCCGCCACATATGGGCTCTCGGCCATCCCTCCACTCCAAGAGGTCAGTGCCCGATCCGCCCAGTCAAACCTGCCCTTGTCCCGATGAGGCCAGCACGGCACGGCATGGCCTAAAATAAATAACCAGCCACCCTGTCCGTTGCCATCATGAACGAACGCTTGCTATGTTCACGTATCGTCTTCCTTCTGACACAGACGTCTGGTGAAGGCTACTTCACTGAGTAGAATGTATTTACTACTACAGAGTTGTATGATTGCCCCATCTGGCTTATGCATTTTAAATGCACGCAGTGGTTGCAACCCTCAACTGAATGACTAACATGGAAATGCAGATATGGAATCAAGTGCACACATAGCTCAGATCTCTCCCTCCCAAAAGAGACCGAAAACTAAAGTACACTGTCTGTTTGATAAAGCCTCAACATATTTTCAGAGACCTCTTCCATGTACACCCTCCTACACACACACACACACACGCGCATGCATGCACGTACGCGCACACACACAAACACACACACACACACACACGACAGGATTGAGAGCAGAGCTATAGCCAAGGCTCTCCTCAGTCCTGATAAGGCCCTCTGCCTTACAGAACAGCCGTTTAATCACATGCATGTGTGTTCACACTCTCCACCTCTCGGTCCCACCCGGTCCCACCCGGTCCCACCCGGTCCCACCCTCGGGGCCAACTGAAGACGGCTGGTGATGTATTATGATTAGTGACAGTCTCTTCTCCTCATTCCACCCTGACCGGGCCTGCTCCGCGGTGGGGGTGGACCGGACGGCACCGCCTCTCCCTCAGCACAGACGGGCTGCCCCCTGGCACCCATCCACAATGGGCCGGGCATGGAGCCCGGAGAGAGGGAGGGAGAGGAAGAGGAAGAGGGAGAGAAAGACAGACAAAGGGGGGAAGGGGAGGGTGGAACAGAGAGGAGGGAAAAGAGCTTTGTGTTACCAAGCCAACGGCTTGTTAGGAGTGTGAACTGAAAGGGTACGTGCCTGTGTGTTTGTGTGAATGTGTTCGTCTTGCCTCCGTCAGACAATGACCTTAAAAACACTCAAATACTGTAAGCCTGATGCCAGCTGCCTGTTTTAATCGTACTGTAGAATGCACACAGTCATAACGTAGTAGAGCGCACAGTCATACCATAGACCAACAGGCAGGAGAGAAAAAATAATGGAGAATAGGGAAGGCGTGAAAGAGGCAAAAAGGAAGGGGTTGATGGTTTTTCCTTACTTCTGTAGGAACTCGGCCTGACCACAGACTTTGAGGAGATAGTGGTCAACATCAATGTGGTCGAGGTCATCATGAGCGTAACATAACGTCTGGTAGATCAACAGGTCCACCGTTGATGACACTAAGACACAGAGATTAAAGCCGCTTTACACAACACACATTTACATATTACGGTAACAGAATCAGAGGCAAAGATCAGACAATATACAGACATACAGTACATTACAGTACATTAAGAGAGAGAGATCTAGAGAAGTATTACGGAAACAGAATCAGATGCAAAGATCAGACAGCGGATTTACAGTACATTACGGTAAGAGAGAGTACAAGGGTGTTCTTTTAATTTTAACTGTCTGATCTGACTGTATTGGTGGAGAATGAAAAATGATTGGTTAGCAGGGGAACCCACAGTAACCTAGCTATTTTACTGACAGGAACAGTGATCAGCAAAATACCTAGTAACTGACAGATGGTGTTTACCACAAAGACACTTACATGATGAAGCAGCAGGAAACAACTACTGTGTCTGACAGGATTGGAGGTTAAAGAGCGAGTGAGACATACAGACAAAGACAACAAACACCACATGCAGAGCAGAACAGTGTATAGATTGACCATGTACAGACTCAGTGAGCGCAACCTGACCACTCAGTGAGCGCAACCTGACCACTCAGTGAGCGCAACCTGGGAGAGAACAAGCTACAGAGCAAATCCTCCTAACACAAAACACCTCTGGATACTGAATGCACACTAAACTACTATATACAACTTACCTACCAACAATTCAAATTAGTCGTCCAAAATTATACTCAGTTTCTGGCATCTTCCACAATATTTGGAGACAACATCTGATCACCCAACCTGGAAAATCCTTAGTCAGTTTGTCAGAAAGGTAGTAAAAAAAATATTTCCAGAAAATGTGCAGCTGCCAAGAACAAAACCAAACATAGACACAGATGCTGTAAAGGAAACAAAAGAATCCCTGAACCTCTGCTTAAACCTTAGCACCTGAGAGACAAGGCAAGACCAACATAAGTCAACATCCCAGTCAAGATCTATCTTAGAATTCTCCATCAGTTATAGGACCCATTGTCGTCTATGGTAGTTACATCTGCTGTTCACTTTCTAACCAGCTGCTCCTAAAGTATCCCCAGACTACAGCACAAAACCACAAATAAGGCAAAAATCACAATCCAATAAATATCTTTTGAATTGCACACTCACCTCAAGGAGAGCGATTCACCATAATAAAGCCTTCATTACAGAGAGATTAACTTAGAGGAGAACCATGTAAGCAGCAGGTTTTGGGGTTCGGTTTACAAACACTAACAAACCCAACAGAACCTCATGACAGCGACATAGCTAGACCTAACCAAATCATAACAAAACAAAAACCGAAGTATTTCACACATTAAATAATCAAGTCCCAAAAAATCTGAAAGAATTGAAATGCTACCTTGCCCTTGAGAGAACACAGTGGCAGAATTCCTGACAACTGTAACTGACACCAAATTAGGCAAAGCCTTGGGCGACCTCGTGCAGACTCCATGATCATAGCCTTGGTATTGAGAGACGAAGCTATAGGCAGACTCTCTCGAATTCAAAATAAGACAGTCCACAGAATTAGGTGAAAACTGAGCTTTACTCCCTAACCTCGAGCCAAATGTATGAACATATAACATACAGTACTTCCCACAGATCATGCAGATACCGCAATGTATAATCAGGATTGACATATTTTTTACAACATTGTACCACTAATAATATAATGTAAATAACCCCACTCTCAATATTCCACATCCTGGCCAAAACATTCCCAGGGGAAAACTACAGTGGCTTGGACAAGACTTTGGGAAGCAAACATCCTATTGGCTTAGTGTGTGAGAGAGAGGTGACAGCAGGTTGAACCGGTGTGTTCAGCAATGAGTGTGTCACTCACCGTCACAGGTAAAGGTGATGGGTTCTCTGAAGTGATCACTGATGACCGTAACCTTGACGCTGACCCCTAACCCCTGCTGAAGCTCTTCGGGCCCCACTGAGGGTGACCACACAAACCCAGAGTTCTTAGAATGGACGCTGCACGGATGTGCCGACCTCAACCTGAACAGAACCACAACAAACAGGAATTATTAGTTATTAACAGGTAACACACAGCCTGACAAAGAATTGACCGTAACCGCAGACAGCCATTACTTCAGGCCAGTTTGACCACAACCACAACAATATCCTTACTGAGGATGACAGGGTGATGGCGCGACACGTTGATACTTACACGTCAAGCATGTGACAGAAGGCAGCCACCTCCTCGTCTCTCTCCTCCGACACCTGGAAGAGTTCGTAGCCAAAACCGTTCATCCTGGGACCCAGGGACACCTGTCAATCACAGAGTCAGTGTGACAGTCAGTCATGAAACTAGACTTTAATAAACGGGTCTGGACTGAAATAAGCTGGGTTAAGACCAAATGACACATTGCAAGAAGTTCCTCTGTCCGAATGGAAGGTGGACCCCTGTGGTACTATCCCGGCGTCAACAGCAGAAACAGTCTTTAAATGACCACGTACCATATTACCCAAACAGATGAAATCACAAACCTAAAATGTCTGGAACGGTGGATGTCTTCCATAGGTAGACAGAAGGTCTACTTAAACACTGTACTAGCACAAGTGTTAAACAGACTGTGTTAAAAAAAAAAAAACGTCTTGATAATTTTTGTATTTCTGTCCTGTTACAATCCTGTAAATCAATGCATTAGAAATTATAAATTGCAAACTAATCTATTTAATGCCATCAATCACTAATCTTTTTTTTTTTTAAGAAAGCCCAAATATTAACTAAGGGTGAGATAATGTTCACAATAGGAAAAGGCTGTATTTAATCTAAGCCATGTAATGAAGCTGTCAAGAGTGTCATAACCCTGTCATAGTTACCGGGTCGGCCGACACTCGGCGGTGGTTCTTGTTACTCTTCTGCACAGGTACATATGTACGGGGGGGCACCTGAGGGGGGAGGGTCTTACTCCGAGCTACCGGCTTCCCTGACTGGTCTCCGTTGGCCCGCCTACCCCTTGGCGACGACCAATCCCCATTGAGTTTGGAGAGGGCATCGTTGAGGCTCTCGTAACTAAGCATCTCCCCGGACGACAGTTTGGGCTGGTCCACCTCAGGGGTGAACAGGTTGACATCCCGGGGAACTGTAGTTTGTCTGGGGGCCAGGAGGGACTCAGACGACTGGGCAAGGGGGGTTCTGGGCGGTACAGTGGGGGGGACGTCACCTGGAGGAGGGTGGAAGCCTTTTGGGGGGGCCAAAAGAGGACCATAGCTAGACCCTGACCCCCCATAGCTGGAGCTCAGGTAGTCTCCCTTTCCTGGACTCTCCAAGATATAGAGCGGCTCTTTCCTGTAGATGTCCCGTGGAGGGGTGGACCTGGCTGGGGAGGGCCGCGGAGAGTGGGACCCCCCAGGCTGGAGGTGGTCGAGGGAGGGGTCAGAGCCAGACAGCCCTCTCAGCAAGCTTCCCCCTCCGGGAGGACTGTGGCCGGGACGGGGCGGGAGGGCGGGGCCATGGCTCTGGCTCTCCCGAGGGGGCAGCACGGGCACTCTGCCCACACCCTGGCTGCTAGGCCCCTGGCCGTCCACCCCCTTGTCCTGCTTGAGTCTGGACAGAGCATCATATTCCATCTGGAGGGCTTCGGCCAGTACCAGCTCTCTCTGGCTCAGGCCCAGGGAATCCAGGCCCCACGGACCATCGCTGTCTTTCTGAGTCTGAGCTGCCGACATGGTCCCACAGGGGGAGCCACCGCCGACAGGAAAGGGAGGGAGGCGAGGAACACCGGTGCTAGGGCTTCCCCAGAAGAAACATGGAGCTCAGAATACACTCTGGAACGGGAGAGAGAGGGAGGTTATCAGAAAGAGTCAAACAGAGGAACCAAAGTCAATGTGAGAAAAGACTAACGGTTGTGAATACATGCCAATGTAATGCCTGGTTCAACTCAGCAGAATTACAGGCCAGATTCCTGATCCCCCCATGGGCATGTTTCAACCATAATATGGCCTCACTCCTTCACGGTACACAGCTGAGGAAGTGCCCCATGAGCACTGAAACATGTCTAAAGGAAAGAAGGTGGTTCAGCATTCTCTAACCTTATACACCTCTTCCTCTTACCCTCTCTCACAGGAGATTCACATACGACATCCCTCTCCATCACTGTCTCGGTCCTGAACCAGACAAGCCAACACGAGGCTAGCAAACCTGGCTTGTCTGGTTCAGGACCGAGACAGTGATGGAGAGGCATGTTGTATGTGAATCTCCTGTGAGAGAGGGAAAGAAGAGGTCTGTGAGAAGACAATGGAAGACAGAGCTATAACGCCGTTTTTTACTGCCTCTGTTACACACGAAGGACGGGGGGCACCTGACCTTTCCTCACCCCGGTTACCATGGAGACCAGGCGGGCCACTCTCACAGAAACACAGAGTCTGACCTTTGACCCAGAACACCCTCCTTCAGGAAGTTCTCACTGGTTGGGTAGGCATTAAGTGATGGAATTCCAAAGAAATGGAGAGGCCTTTTCAAGTCTGCTCAATTTGCAAGATAACTTTTCTTTCATTTTAAATGACAAATTAAAACAATGACTCCACCATGGTTTGACAGTTAAATATTGTCTCAATAAACACTTATAATCACATATACAGGCTAGCCATAGTCAGCAAAAGATCAATGAGCAAAATCTACCCTCATAATAGGATGAAGGCTAAGCAGAATGGGAAGCTAAATGAAGCTATTTGGAAAACATGGTTTGTTTTGTATTATAGCACTCAGGTCCCAGGGAGAGAATATGCTGACTCAACACAGAGTGTAACATATGGGCCATTGGAAAAGCAGACTGAAACAATACAGTCCTTCCAACAAACCTTGTGTACTGTGTGCGTGTGTGTGTGTGTGTGTGTGTGTGTGTGTGTGTGTGTGTGTGAAAAAGAGAGAGGGACAGAGAGTGAGTGAATTTGAAAGTGGAATTTAAAACTTTATCAGCACACAACCTATCAACACCTTTGGCAAACAGCTTCCATTTCATCACTCTGTTCCTTTTAAGAGCTTTTGTAAAATGTGATGTGGCCAGATACATTAGGGAAATAGATCACTCCTTCACTGAACCAGACTGGCATGAACAAAGCATGTGAGAATACATTAGAGACAGCTCATAACTCCTGTACTGAACCAGACTTAAGGTGTGAGGAAGCATGTCAGCCAAAACCCAAATGTGTTTATAAACACAGGCTCAGCTCCAGACATCAGCAGATGAAGAGTTTGACACACGCACAAACACGCACACGCACACACGCTAAATCCCCAATGATCCCATTGAACAGAGCAGTCCATTTGCACATTGACGCGAGCTTCCACCATATGCATATGTTTCCCAGCGCTGAGGGAGTGGAAATGGTTGCTAATTAGAGCCTCCACTGGCCCCTTTCTGCAAGTCTGCAACGATGCAGCTTTTATTACTGAAGTGAAAAGCCCCATGACATTTCTGAGAAATCTCAAAGAAAATAATGGATAGGCGTACCAAATTATTTAAAGCGTGCAGTATATAATATTTAATTTGAATTTCACGCCTGTTTTATTTAAAAAGTAGAACATGAATTAGATCAAGTCTGTCCTGAAGTTGACTGTCACACACACACACCTGGATTATCATAGGTTTCTGAATAAAAAGAAATACAAATATAAACTTGAGGAAACAAGTAAAAAAACACTTCAGGGATACCTATACTTGGGGAGACACAAAAAGTTATTTCCATTCAAAATCTAATCTTCCCTAACCCTAAACCTAACTCCTGACCCTAATTGTAACTTTTTGCCTAAACCTAACCCCAAAGAGAGAAAATACCCTTTAACCTTGGGGTCTCACCAGATGAGAAAAAAATGTGAACACACACAAGAGATAGGGAAAGAGAGCAGTAACAAGAAAATGCAGATGTATGCTGTCTCTCTTACCAGAAGATATTAGTCAACTGATCCACTAGAACAATTCGGACTATTCTGGAGGCTCTGGCATGGGAAGGCCAACAGGGCCTGACCCAATAGCCCAGAGGGAGCAGCACAAAATGAGATCAATGAAAGAAGGGAAGGTGGGGCTGGATCCTACCCTCCATGGATTCTTCACACAGGGGGCAGACTGCAAGGCTTTTAGCCCAGGGGAAGCAACCCAGAGTGGGGCTGAGGAGAGTGGAGGGAGGTGGATACAGAGGCAGCGTCACATTGTTGGAGAAAGATGAACTGGGAGTGGTTAGAGAATGGGGGACTGAGGCCAGATTCAACCCCCTGGAATCTGTCCCCCAGAGGGATATAATCCCATTCAATTGGGGGGTCCCCAGATTGAAAGAACAAAGGATGAGTAGGGGGGGGTCTGTGTGTGTCACGTGAGTACGGTCAGACTCAGACACGTTCACACGGCTTTGCAATACAGAGACAAAGAGGCCGCTGTCATCGCCACACCCCTCCCCCTCCGACCCACCCACCCACTGGCCAAAACTATTAAACACACACACACACACACACACACACACGAAGCACTGAAGAGATACACCAGTATCCCTCACTCATCCACCCCCCCCCCCTCTGTCATCCACCATCAGCCCTTCGTCAGTCATTCAACATCAATCTTCTTGTCTTTCATCCACCAACCACGCTCCAATCCTTCATCTCTGTCCCCTAAGAGTCTTTAAACAACCTGGACTGACAAAGCGTTTCGGAGTCAATAGTGAAGACCTGGTTTTAGAAAATGTGTCAGAGTCTATAGTTAACAAACCTGGTCTTAGAAAATGTTTTGGAGTCTATAGTTGACAACCTGGTCTTACAAAGTCTTTCAAGGCCTATAGTTGACAACCTGGTCTTACAAAGCCTTTCAAGGTCTATAGTTGACAACCTGGTCTTACAAAGCCTTTCAAGGTCTATAGTTGACAACGTGGCCTTATGAAGTCTTTCAGAGTCTAAAGTGACGACCATTGAGCTTGATTATTGTTAACAGAAGCAAAGACTCTCTATCTATCTCTATCCTTCGTTAGATTGCTTTTGTGTGTGTGTGTGTGTGTGTGTGTGTGTACCTGCATGTAGTCTTAAAATGGATTGGATACTGTACACCAATGCCAACTCATTCAGTCAGAAAATTAGTCAGCACTCAACATCCCACAGTATACAGCAGGGGTATTAAAGACAGACCTTCAAAGCCTGTTCCACTCCCTTTTTCCTCATTAATCAGGGACAGAAAACTCCGGCCCCCGTAGAGCAAGAGTTCAATATTCCAGGACTATGGTACGAGGTGTGTATCGGCAGATAGAAGCCATGGCAACATTTTACACTCCCTTGGCATATGTCCCAGGTTACCATGATAGATCTTAGCTTTGGTTTTCAAAATAAACACAAGAAAATCAGGGCAGGATAAAGTCAAAGTACACCGCAACTGGAACCTACGACTTTTAACACTTCATTAGTAGATCTCCTGATGTAAAGCAAGTTTACTGTGCGCCGCGGTTGACATCGACATGATATAAACAACAATAATACAAATGCCATTGAGGGCATGTTGTTTCCAAAGACATATTACACATCATTATCAATGATGTTAGACTGAGGTCGCCAAGGCCAACAGACTCCCCAGCTAAACCCAGGTTAACTCCTGACATCAGTGAAATGTTGAAGACACTTAGGATTAAGAGGGGTTGTTAGACCAGTTAGACCAGTAGTGTTGAAGCGCATGCATTGTTAACAATCAGGGGCTTTAGGAGCAGAAATGCTAATATTAAACGTCTACACTGCTAAGAATAAACAGGGAATAGGAGTGGGTTTATTCAAGGCTGTGGAGGTGTGGATCATTTCTAAATGCTTGTAAGCTATTTTATTAGCTGCAGTTAGGCGATCCTACTTGGTGCGAGCTGAGCTCGGCCAAGAATCACGTCATGTTATGTGAATATCTCCAATAAAAGCAATAGGCTTTTATATTATGGCATAACTTCCTCTGTTTGGAGCAGAACAATAGGACAGTTGATCCCAGAATGGAATTAGGTAGAGCCAATCTTTCCTATTCATTTAGGATTAAGGCCTGGCTTGCAGATTGCTCCTATTAAGGCATATTGCCGGGTCTGTTCAACAGATGGTGATGAGTATGCACTTTGCACTACATTATGCTACTTTAGACCAGGCTCAACCTCTGAATGTATGTCGTGTGGCTTCGATTATCATTTTACAATATATTGAATCAGATTGTTATGGAGAGAAAGAACCTGATGCCAGGTCCAAACCTGGCCACCTGATAAATACAAGTCCTGAGGTATGATTAACTTTGATTATAGCATGACCTGTCACTTTAAGGATAGGACTGGCTTTGGAAAAACTGATCCTGTCAGTTGTTACTAGGCTGGGAGTTACACCAGCTGCAGTTTGGTGAAGAGTGGGAGAAAGACAGAGAGCCAGGAAGAAAGGGGGGGAATGAGAGCCACAGGGAGGGTGGGAGTATGCATGTGTTCTGGGTTTGGGGCATCTGGTTCCCATATTCCAAAGGTTACATTAATTTACAGATCGGATAGAAGGTAAACACTGTCCTTCATAAAGTTCAATGCAAATGCTACATGGTCATATAGCTTTTAGACATGCATAGCGACCTGGCTCTTAATAACATGTTTTTTCTCCTATGGAAGTGAAAATAAATCAATTACGTTTCTTTCGCTCTCTAGTTTACAAAGTGATGTCAGCCGGACATTTTGCATGCATGTTCAATACTAAGGCTAGGTGTGTATTGTTTATTTTTCGTTATAAACCTGACACATTATGCACATATGCCACGCGCTTTTAAAACTCCCAACTCCTTCCTTAACATTGGCACAATTAGCCCAGCAACATCTGTTTGAAGTCACAGTTCGGTGGATATTTCGTGACATGGCCGACTGAATGAAACCTACCCACTTGACAGCTTGTGACTTCAAAACAATGTCACAGCGCATATCTCGCTTTGGTTGGTTTCACCGTGGCACCCACCTAACTTGTCACGCTGTTTCATGTCATAGCCGAGGTTTGATTACTAGGATACGTTGTACCAACACAAAAACATCTCCAAATATTTATTTATGTTGCCCACATTGTGGGCCTAGCCTATTTTGTTTATCATTTCGTATACTGCTTCGATAATGATTATAGAATCATCTTAATAGCTAGACCCAGTTCCTTGGTCTGCCATTGAACAGTGTTAGCGCGACAGCAATAGCGCAGTCGATATTTTACTGCAAGCAGAGTATGAGCGACCAACTTCATTTCTCACGAAATGCACCATGCAACAAAACACATTTTTCCGTTTGCTATGTAACGTCTGCGTGGACGTTGATTATGAATTCCAGTAGAAAAATCCCGTACCTGCTTCTGCTCTATGGCCGCCAACGGGTTGGTGCCATAATATCCGAATTATTCTGCTTTCAGGCTGCTCAAATATTGATTCCACATATTGTTGTTTCCAAACTGTATCCAACAATTAATCGGCCGTAGTTCCCGGTGTCTGATATTGTTGATATAATACGCATAACCCCGATCGCAAATTCGTAACCGCGTCCCTAATTGTTGAACAATACAGCAGGCTCCTCTCGCCACCATAACCCAGTTATTTTGTCACCGAGTTGCTGAGGTTTTAGGTTTTTCTGATGCGCTGCGCATCGCTTTCTCATCAGTGTTTGTGGTGTGTGGTGGTTCGAGGGGTGTGTGGTAATAACCTGGAGGAACGTGACCTCTGGCGGTCAGATTGTATAAAGCGTCCCCTATTTTCTATCACCATTTTTAATCATATCATAATTTCACAGTCAAAACAAAATAATAATACAGAGACGACGGATAATACAGACAAATCAGAGGAGAAGGTGACAGTGTGCAAACAGGCAATACATAGGCTACACTAACACAAACATGGCGCAAAGAATACATTACAATAAAAGGGACAAAACGTGAGATTCGAAAAATATCAGGGATTCCAGTATTGAACGTTTGCCAGGTGGATTGAGCACTTTATCAGTAATGAATACAGTCTGGTGAGGACAGGTATCTGGATTCAGGGCTGGGTGGAGATGTGGGCCTCTTCATGAGCATGGAGTTGGGGAAGCCCTGAAGAAGATAATACACTTCAAAGCTTAAAGGACACATACTTGAACTAAAATGACAAACATAACATAAGCTTGCACTGTGAGTTTTCACCTTGTTCTCCAAACATGAGTCCACCACCTGGAAGTCCATTGGCTGACCATTCCATTCTATGCCGCCTGACTTGCACCAGTGACCTTGCCTTGTGTTACCTCATGTGTGATGATCCGAAGTGACTGCTGCTGCTGCCAAAAGAAAAACTAGAAGAGAAAGTTGGGACTCCTTTTGAGAGCCCATTAGCCCAGTACCCCCCCCCCCCCCCCCCACCTAGGCTTATGGCATTAAAGTGATGGAGTGATCAGTGTTAATTCTGCTTTTGAATAATTTAACAAAGTTTGCTTGAAAGTGATTAACACTCTGTACAAATGCATGCACTTGTTATCCTGCTACAATTACGCCTTGTCCAAAGTGTCACACGCCTCATCGTAAACTACCCATAAAGTGCACATTCAAATAGGAGACAACACGCTGTATTTGTGTGTTGTTAATGTATCATGTGTTCTGCAGTAGTAAACTAGGTCACACACATTTATCTTTATGACATTCTCTCTCTTTCCATTAAAAGTAAAATATTCCATGAATATAAAACGAGGGTGATACATTTTATTAAAAAAATCCAATACAGACAGACAGCTGTGGTGAGTCCACAGAGAATCTTTCTAGCTCACACTGCTGGTTGTGGTGGTCCTGGGTGACAGGGAGCTATGCCCTGCTGATGAGCCATGTTGTCCCAGAGTGGTCCTCTGGAGTGTACTGGGATCTACGCTGAGCGAGGACGCAGTCTGTCAAGATGCTTGAAACGCTGCTGGATCTGAGGACCTGTGAATGTTTGGACCTCCTAACGGGGAAACGGCCCAGATATATGCTTTCATCACAACTGTGTTAAAACCGAGTTCAAATTCACTTGGTTTCAACTATGGGCGTTTCGAGTTACTGACTGATGACTGATGATGTTGTCTCATCTGCATAGCCAGGTAAAACAGTTTGGGGGATAAGGTCATTTGCAATGGCAGACTTACCTAGACACAGTTTAGGACAATGTACATATTATCTAATTAGATTGCTGGTGTAGAAAAAGCCCCCAATTAAAGGCACTGTAGGACACTATTTCAGTCACTGGCTAAATCCCATATAAATTGCAATGAACCCCATCTTCGTCCCCTCGGCTCTAAAGGAGTAAAGGAGCTGCTAGTGGAAGACAACATATAGGGACTGTTTAAGCAACAAGGACATGTTACACAAAATCCACTTGAGCCAACATTCACAACACAATACACAATACTTCAATTTGTGACCATATGGAGTGAAGGAAAATTAGATTAGATTAGATTAAACTTTATTTTAATTGAACAGTGCTAGTACAGTACAATGAAATGCAATTAGCATCCAACCAGAAGTGCAGAGGGCAGAAAATGTACAAGTATTTAAAGGTATATAGGTATACGTATATTACCAATGGAATGTGTAATGTGCAATGAATGCAAATGCAGTACAAATGTCAATACTAAATTAAAATCATATTAAAGCATATTTTTTACCTGAACATTCATAAAAAAACCTAGGCTATTGAATGCAGCTCAGTTTCCTCCAATATAGCGTCAATGTTGGGAAGTACCATAAAACAATGCAGGGGACGGATGGAACCAATTAAATTAAGGAAATCTGCAAGACTTCAGTAAATCCCCGCTAAACATGTCACACTGTCCTCCCCTCTGCCCTCCCAAAAAACTCAACCCTCCCCAGAGCAAAGATAAACGTTCCAAAACCCAGCCCAGTAAAAATCTGCCGGCCCCTAGTAGGAGGATGAAATAAGAATTTTTTTGTGAGATAATATCTGCCTTATTACTTTAATAGCTACATAAGCCTGCCCTCTGGAATTAAAGGGTAATCTTGAATTGGTATGAACACAATGTCCTTTTGATCTCATGGATGATCAATTGTAGTTCTGTCTATGAATCTGAGAAAGATAGCATTATCTTCAGCTGCAGCTCATAGCTGTTGGACAAGAAAAAATGGTGCTTTATCATTTGAATACACACATGTTTCACAGCATTTTAGACAAAATGGTGCAACTTCTCTTATGCATTCCCACATTTCTCGTAGTTACATGAACACACAACAATCTAATACAGTACAAAATTATTTTGAAAGGTTTTAGCATGTTTTTTGGTTGATTCAGTTCACATTTAAGACAGATGCATATTTGAGTTCATCTTCATACAGAGAGTTGTGTTTTTGTATTCATGTTTTTTCATCCATCCCTTTTTTCCTCTCTTACACATTATGTTGTCATATCCAATTGTATCTCCAGCCCCGTCTCATCGGAACAACTCCCTGTCTATTTGAGAGAGAGATTGTGGCAAGCCTTCTTCTGAGGTTTACTTGACAGAGCCCTTTGCATTTTCCACCAGGAAGTCTTACCAGGAAGTCACATGGGTCACATGTGTGGGGGCATGCTCAGTCATCTTTAATTCACAGATTGTGTTTACAGATTCCCAATCAACTACATTTTGTAGGCGATTACATTTTGGAAATGCATTTTCAGTTTTGCAAAATGCCACAGAATTCTGTGTTTTGAGATATTTGTATAAATCAGCATTGTTCCAAGAAATGGTTTTACTTCACTGAGAAAATTGTAAATTGATCTGCTGTTGGGATTTTTTTATGTGTGTTCATTCATCATACTGTGAGGTAAACCCTATGTTTTTAAAAGGTTATTTGAGAAACCATTTTAACGTGGATTCTTTGGAGAACTCTAAAAGCCACCCTCAGTAAAAGATCTCCAGATTTTCCAGGAACCTTTTCTTCTTGCAGAGTGGCATTTTGACATAAGATAGTGACTGATGCATGTCCAGTCATGTTTTTAGTTTTTTGATCTTTTCTCACATTTATATAGTCTTGATACATTTAATGTGAAGAGCATCACCTTGTCAGCATTATGCTAAACACGAGGTACAGTACATTACATTTGTCCTATGCTACTTCTCTTCATGTCCTTCTGTTTGCTTTAAAGTTGATATTTATAGAAAAACAATGCGTAGTTAATGTTCTACCCAGAAATAGTCTTATATTGTCCAAGAAGATTACACGAAGACACCCAAACACACACTCACACTCTCTCTCTCACACACACAAACATATTTGCAAATATATTTTGGGGGCTTTTTAGTTGTTTAAGGGGAGAAGGCTGAAGGAGAGGTCGCAAACCATGCCATATTATATGAAGAGATGGGCAGACCACCTACTGTCGTTGTATGACTCCTGTGCAGATGTTGGGCAAACCAGTGAGTAAAAGTAGGTTAACCGCTTAATGATGTCTTAACATTTTGATCCAAGCAGAATTATTGTCTTCCAGCTTGTCCTTTCCCCCACAATGCAGGCCACATGCCCACACCCTCTCCTCTATCTGTCTCTCCCTCTCCCCCTACTCTCTGGCTCTCCTTCTAATTCTCCCTCCCCCTTCTTTTCTCTGACTATCAGTTCATGACTAACATAAAGTTCAGATGAACTTTGAGAATAATTAAACATCATAATAGACTTGTTCTTTTGTTCCTTCCTTTTTTCAACTGTGTTCAGTAGGATTTCAGGCGTGTTAGAGAAGGGAGGAGACAGGGAGGGAGTGTGAAAGAGGGAGAGAGAGAGAGAGGAGGGAGTTGGAATCGAGAAACTGAGAGGAAAGTAGAGGGATGGAGCCCATCTTTTGTAAAGGGTATCAAATTAACAACATGCCAAGGGCTTCCATTTACAAAAGCTTCAAGGGCTTATAGCTCTACCAAGAAACCCCTCCACAGCCCCCCATGGCTTCCAACATAATCAAGGCGGATTTGATAACCTTGGAAGATTGGGGATGGGGGGTGGGAGGGTTTATTCTCTGTCTGCCCCCTGCCACCTTGTTGTGTCAGTGTGGGTTAGGGTTAAAATCTTTTTCTGAATGTATTCTGTGTTTTTCGTATTTGAGGTGTTAACTGCATCATGTGAGTATAGTAACCTTGGGTGCCACATTAACAACTCTGATTGAAACTAGTCATATCAGAGTCTCGTTCTCCATCTCTTTCACCATCTCTCTCTCTCTCGCTTCCTTCTTTCTCTAATTTAATTTTGAAAAGGACTGGAAAGGTCCCCATATTAATGGCCACTTACAACCTCCTTCTCCAGACAGCTAGGATACAGTACACACCTGCTCTTCCTTTGTCTTTGGCTGAGTTGCAATCTTGCAGTCTACAGTGGATATAAAAAGTCTACACACCGTGCCAGGTTTTTGTAATGTAAAAGAGTGAGACAAAGATAAATCATGTCAGAACTGACCAATAAAGTGAACAATTCAATTGAAAAACCAACTGAAATCTTTGAGGGGGAAAAATAAAAAATACAAAACTCACAATAACCTTGTTGCATACGTGTGCACACCCTTAAACTAATACTTTGTTGAAACACCTTTTGATTTTATTACAGCACTCAGTCTTTTTGAGTCTATTAGCGTGGCACATCTTGATGTGGCAAAATTTGCCCACTCTTCTTTGCAAAAGCACAAATCTGTCATATTGTGAGGACATCTCCTGTGCACAGCCCTCTTCAGATCACCCCACAAATGTTCAATTGGATTCAGGTCTGGGCTCTGGCTGGACCATTCCAAAACATTAATCTTCTTCTGGTGAAGACATGCTTTTGTGGATTTGGATGTGTGCTTTGGGTCGTTATCGTGCTGAAAGGTGAACTCGCTCTGAAGGATTTGTTCCAGCTGAAGAGAAACAGCCCCAAAGCATGATGCTGCCACCACCATGCTTAACTGTGGGTATGGTGTTCTTTGGGAGATGTGCAGTGTTGTTTTTGAGCCAAACATACCTTTTGGAATTACGGCCAAAAAGTTCAACATTGGTTTCATCAGACCATAACACATTTTCCCATGTGCTTTTGGGGGACTTGATGTTTGTTTATGCAAACTTCAGCTGGGCTTGGGTGTTTTTCTTTGTAAGAAAGACGGCTTCCATCTTGCCACCCTAACCCATAGCCCATTCATATGAAGATCACAGGAGATTGTTGTCACATGTAGCACACAGCCAGTACTTGCCAGAAATTCCTGCAGTTCCTATAATGTTGCCCCTTGGAAGCCTCCCTGACCAGTTTTCTTCTCATCTTTTCATCAATTTTGGAGGGATGTCCAGTTCTTGGTAATGTCTCTGTTGTGCCATATTTTCTTCACTTGATGATGACTGCGTTCACTGTGTTCCATGGTATATTCAATACTTAGGAAATTATTTTGACTGATATCTTTCAACAATGAGATCCCTCTGATGCTTTGGAAGCTCTCTGCGGACCATGGCTTTTGCTCTGAGATGCAACTAAGAACATGTCAGGAAAATCCTACAAGAACAGCTGAACTTTATTTGTGATTAATCACAGTCACTTTAATTAATGGCAGGTGTGTAATGATTTCTATTTAACATGAGTTTGAATGTGATTGGTTAATTCTGAACGCAGCCACATGGTGTGCACACGTATGCAACCAGGTTATTGTAAGGTTTTTAATTTAAAATGTTCCCCCTCGAAGATTTCAGTTTGTTTTTCAATTGAATTGTTCACATTAAGAGTGATAAGTCATATTAAGAGTGGAAAATGTTCTGGCATTTTCACAGGGGTGTGTAGACTTTTTATATCCACTGCATTTACATTACCAAGAATATGAAATCTCAGCCCCACCAGCTTGAGCCTGTATGCGAGACTATCCAAGTCTGCTACTAGGAGCTGGCACATTTCTTCAAGTCTTGGTCCATGTAGCCATTAAAGTAGCAACATATCATTCAAAATGTAACATGTAGTCTCTTTTTCCTCCTCCATAACAACACAATCTGGCTAATTAGGGATTCTAAATATTTTGTACCAGATTAAGCCACAAAATAGAAATACGATTGAGATGTGCACCTTTTTATTAATGCCAAACAAACACAGGAACAGATAAAGGCAAATAGAGAAATGGAAAACAAAAAAAAATTATGTATAAAATAAAACACATACACGTATATACAGGTGCTGGTCTTATAATTATATCATCAATATAGAATATCATCAAAAAGTTGATTTGTGTCAGTAATTCCATTCAAAAAGTGAAACTTGTATATTATATTCATTCATTACACACAGACTGATATATTTCAAATGTTTATTTCTGTTTATTGTGATGATTATAACTGACAACTAATAAAAATCCCAAATTCAGTATCTCAGAAAATAAGAATATTACTTAAGACCAATACAAAAAAAATATTTTTAGAAATATTGGCCAACTGAAAAGTATGAACATGAAAAGTATGAGCATGTACAGCACTCAATACTTAGTTGGGGCTCCTTTTGCCTTAATTACTGCAGCAATGCGGTGTGGCATGGAATCGATCAGTCTGTGGCACTGCTTAGGTGTT
Source organism: Esox lucius (assembly GCF_011004845.1). Classification (NCBI taxonomy): domain Eukaryota; kingdom Metazoa; phylum Chordata; class Actinopteri; order Esociformes; family Esocidae; genus Esox; species Esox lucius. The sequence continues at coordinate 35,603,265 of NC_047585.1, read as the reverse complement.
AAAAGAGCCCAGGTTGCTCTGATAGTGGCCTTCAGCTCTTCTGCATTGTTGGGTCTGGCGTGTCCTCTTCACAATACCCCACAGATTTTCTATAGGTCAGGTTAAGGTCAAGCGCATTTGCTGGCCAATTAAGAACAGGGATACCATGGTCTTTAAACCAGGTACTGGTAGCTTTGGCACTGTGTGCAGGTGCCAAGTCCTGTTGGAAAATGAAATCTGCATCTCCATAAAGTTGGTCAGCAGCAGGAAGCATGAAGTGCTCTAAAACTTCCTGGTAGACGGCTGCGTTGATCTGGGACCTCAGAAAACACATTGGATCAACACCAGCAGATGACATGGCACCCCAAACCATCACTGACTGTGGAAACTTTATACTGGACTTTAAGCAACCTGGATTCTGTGCCTCTCCTCTCTTCCTCCAGACTCTGGGACCTTGATTTCCAAAGGAAATGCAAAATGTACTTTCATCAGAGAATATTACTTTGTTCAAAACCCTTTAATGATGAAAAAGATTTTGAGGACCGTGACGTCGCCCGGTATGGTGCAGCCGGGGCCCCACCCTGGAGCCAGGCCCGGGGTTGGGGCTCATATGCGAGCGCCTGGTGGCCGGGCCTATCCCCACGGGGTCCGGCTGGGCTCAGCCTGAAGGAGCGACGTGGGGCCGCCTTACCGTGGGCTCACCACCTGCAGGAGGGACCATAAGGGGTCGGTGCGTAGAGGATCGGGCGGCAGTCAAAGGCGGGGGCCTCGACAACCCGATCCCTGGACACAGAAACTAGCTCTAGGGACGTGGAACGTCACCTCGCTGGCGGGGAAGGAGCCTGAGATTGTGCGTGAGGTTGAGAGGTTCCGACTGGAGGTAGTCGGGATCACCTCTACGCACGGCTTGGGCTCTGGAACCACACTCCTTGAGAGAGGATGGACTCTTCACCACTCTGGAATTGCCCATGGTGAGAGGTGGCGGGTTGGTGTGGGTTTGCTCATAGCTCCCCAGCTCTGCCGCCATGTGTTGGAGTTTACCCCGGTGAACGAGAGGGTTGTTTCCCTGCGCCTACGGGTCGGGGATAGGTTTCTCACTGTTGTTTGTGCCTACGGGCCTAACGGCAGTGCAGAGTACCCAACCTTCTTGGAGTCTCTGGGAGGGGTGCTGGAAAGTGCTCCAACTGGGGACTCCATCGTTCTACTGGGGGACTTCAACGCCCACATGGGCAACGACAGTGACAACTGGAGGGGTGTGATTGGGAGGAACGGCCCCCCTGACCTGAATCCGAGCGGTGTTCAGTTATTGGACTTCTGTGCTAGTCACAGTTTGTCCATAACGAACACCATGTTCAAGCATAAGGGTGTCCATCAGTGCAAGTGGCACCAGGACACCCTAGGCCGTAGGTCAATGATCAACTTTGTTGTCGTTTCATCTGACCTGCGGCCGTATGTCTTGGACACTCGGGTGAAGAGAGGGGCGGAGCTGTCAACTGATCACCACCTGGTGGTGAGTTGGATCCAATGGCGGGGGAGGAAGCTGGACAGACTCGGCAGACCCAAGCATACTGTAAGGGTCTGCTGGGAACGTCTGGCCGAGTCTCCTGTCAGAGAGATCTTTAACTCCCACCTCCGGCAGAACTTCGACTGGATCCCGAGGGAGGCTGGAGATATTGAGTCCGAGTGGACTATGTTCTCCACCGCCATTGTCGAAGCGGCCGCTCGGAGCTGTGGCCGTAAGGTCTCCGGTTTCTGTCGGGGCGGCAACCCCTGAACCCGGTGGTGGACACCGGAAGTAAGGGATGCCGTCAAGCTGAAGAAGGAGTCCTATGAGGCCTGGTTGGCTTGTGGGACTCCTGAGGCAGCTGAAGGGTACCGGCAGGCCAAGTGGAATGCAGCCCGGATGGTTGTGGAGGCAAAAAGTCTGAGGCCATGGAGAAGGACTATCGGCTGGCCTCGAAGAGATTCTGGCAAACCGTCCGGCGCCTCAGGAGAGGGAAACAGTGCCCTACCAATGCTGTTTACAGTAGAGGTGGGCAGCTTTTGACCTGGGGATGTCGTTGGGCGGTGGAGGGAGTACTTCAAGGATCTCCTCAATCCCGCCATCACGTCTTCCATTGAGGAAGCAGAGGATGAGGGCTCAGAGGTGGACTCGTCCATCACCCGGGCTGAAGTCACAGAGGTAGTCAAGGAACTACCTCTGAGATCTGCCCTGTGTACCTCAAGTCTCTGGATGTTGTGGGGCTGTCTTGGTTGACACGCCTGTGCAACATCACGTGGCGGTCGGGGACAGTGCCTCTGGGATGGCAGACCGGGGTGGTGGTCGCTCTTTTTAAAAAGTGGGACCGGAGGGTGTATTCCAACTACAGGGTATCACACTTCTCAGCCTCCCCGGAGAAAGTCTATGCCAAGGGAACTGGAGAGAATACAGCCGATAGTAGAACCTCGGATTCAGGAGGAACATTGTGGTTTTCGTCCGGGCCATGGAACACTGAACCAGCTCTATACCCTCTACGGGGTGCTGGAGGGTTCATGGGAGTTTGCCCAACCAATCCATATGTGTTTTGTGAATTTGGAGAAGGTATTCGACTGTGTCCCTCACGGCATCCTGTGGAGAGTGCTTCGGGACTATGGGGTCCTGGGGCCTTTGCTAAGGGCTGTCAGGTCCCTGTACGACCGAAGCAGGAGCTTGGTCCGCATTGCCGGCAGTAAGTCAGACTTGTTCCCAGTGCATGTTAGACTCCGGCAGGGCTGCCCTTTGTCGCCGGTTCTGTTCGTAATTTTTATGGACAGAATTTCTAGGCGCAGCCAGGGGCCGGGGGGTGTCAGGTTTGGGGACCACACAATTTCGTCTCTGCTCTTTGCGGATGATGTTGTCGTGTTGGCCCCTTCAAACCAGGACCTTCAGCATGCACTGGGATGATTTGCAGCCGAGTGTGAAGCGGTGGGGATGAAAATCAGTACCTCCAAATCCGAGGCCATGGTCCTCAGTCGGAAAAGGGTGGCTTGCCCACTTCAGGTTGGTGGAGAGTGCCTGCCTCAAGTGGAGGAGTTTAAGTATCTAGGGGTCTTGTTCACGAGTGAGGGAAGGATGGAACAGGAGATTGACAGACAGATCGGTGCAGCTTCTGCAGTAATGCGGTCGACGTATCGGTCTGTCGTGGTGAAGAAAGAGCTGAGTCGCAAGGCGAAGCTCTCGATTTACCAGTCAATCTACGTTCCTACTCTGACCTATGGTCATGAGCTTTGGGTCATGACCGAAAGACAAGATCCCGGATACAGGCGGCCGAAATGAGCTTTCTCCGCAGGTTGGCTGGGCGGTCCCTTAGAGATAGGGTGAAAAGCTCTGTCACCTGAGAGGAGCTCAGAGTAGAGCCGCTGCTCCTCCACATCGAGAGGGGTCAGCTGAGGTGGCTTGGGCATCTGTTCCGGATGCCTCCTGAACGCCTTCCCGGGAAGGTGTTCCGGGCCCGTCCCACCAGGAGGAGACCCCGGGGAAGACCTAGGACACGCTGGAGGGACTATGTCTCCTGGCTGGCCTGGGAACGCCTCGGTCCCCCCCCGGAAGAGATAGAGGAAGTGTCTAGGGAGAGGGAAGTCTGGGCATCTTTGCTTAGACTGCTGCCCCCGCGACCCGGCCCTGGATAAGCGGAAGAAGATGGAGGGATGGATGGAACATAACTTTGGACCACTCAGAAGCAGTCCAGTCCTTTTTGTCTTTATCCCAGGCGAGAGGCTTCTGACGCTGTGTCTAGAAGCACTGACTCCAGCTGCAGTCCACTCTTTGTGAATCTCCTCCACATTTTTGAATGGGTTTTGTTTCACAATCCTCTCCAGGGTGCGTTTAACCCTATTACTTGTACACTTTTTTCTACCACATCTTTTTCCTTCCCTTCGCCTCTCTATTAATGTGCTTGGACACAGAGCTCTGTGAACAGCCAGACTCTTTAGCAATGACCTTTTGTGTCTTGCCCTCCTTGTGCAAGGTGTCAATGGTCGTCTTTTGGACATGTCAAGTCAGCAGTCTTCCCCATGATTGTGTTGCCTACAGAACTAGACTGAGAGACCATTTAAAGGCTTTTGTAGGTGTTTTGAGTTAATTAGCTGATTAAAGTGTGTCTTCCATATTGAACCTTTTCACAATATTCTAATTTTCTGAGATACTGAATTTGGGGTTTTCATTAGTTTTCAGTTATAATCATCACAATTAAAAAAAATAAACACTTGAAATATAACAGTCTGTGTGCAATGAATGTATACATTATACACGTTTCATTTTTTTAATGGAATTACTGAAATAAATCAACTTTTTATGATATTCTAATTATATGACCAGCACCTGTATATATATATATATATATATATATATATATATATATATATATATATATATATACACTGAAATGTGCCAGTGTGTGACTGATATAGGCTAAATTCTCTGGCTGTCAATGCCCACACTGTCTTTCTAACAGAAGAGCATTGTGGGAGATAGAATGGGTTTGGGCCAAAGGGGACGGATATGGCTAGATGGAGTAATCCACACGCAGCTGTCTGTCTGTGACAAACGTGATATTCGTTTTTTTCCCCCAGAAACAATCAGATGAGAGAAAATAATATTGTAATGCCCGACATTTATTAAAAACAATACAATAAAATTAGCAACACACCAGCAGGTTTTATTAACGCCCCCCGGCAGCCACACCTGTCCAGCGGTGTCCCGGGGCGCGCATTATGCACTTTTCCTTCTCACATCGCGGGAGTGTGGACCAGAAGCGCGTCAGCGCGCGATTGAGCAGGGGTACAATAGAGAGAGGAGAGAAAAAGAGGGAGGAGGATAGGATCCATGAGAGACCTGTACCGCATTACACGAAACGAACACAGGCACACACACACACTCATGCACAGTACATGCGACATCAGAGCTGACACACAGCGGAGAGAGAAGGCGCGGAAACAGAAACAAAAACATTTCCGCGGCCAAAAGACACACCATACAGGTAAGCTACAGCGGCACTGTATTCATCTTACAGGCTTCTAGTGATAGCACGTAGTCTACTTGCGCATCGGGTGTTGTCATTTCGTCTAGCCGGTTTATGAAGAGTTGTCGATGGGGACATGAAATGATGCAGTGTCTGTGATAGGATGACATGGCTTCGGTGAAGACGTAAAGGTTGTCGGCAAAGCCTTGGCCTTGCCGGTAGACTAATCTGCAGTCGTTCCTGGCCGCAGCCTTCCCTCACGTGGCCAAGCCGAGCCCAGTGCACTGCGCATCGCTGCATGATGCTGCGGCTGCGGTGAGTGATTTTTGCTGCTGTGCGCAAATTATAAAGAGGGTCAAAATCCGTGGAGGGTACAGTCGTTTATTCCCCATAAACACGTGACATTTACGTCGAATATGTAGTTACACCGTTTGATACAATACTGAATTGGAAAGGAGATAAACTAGCTATTTAATAGTTGTCAGCGAGGTTGTTTTGCTAGGCCTGCTGCTGACGGGATGGCTGGTCGACTGGCCTACTGTAAGTGATGAGAGGGAGGATGATACTAGCGGTCCCCAAAGTGGAAGAGTGTTGTCGCCACAGAGAATCTTTGAGCAGACCAGTCATGCAGAGATAATTCAAGTGACCTGTTTGTTTATCTACCTCATTTCATGTCACCACACGAGTGGCCCCTAGCTTTTAGTCAGGAGAATTTATTTCAGTATTGGGATTTATCCATTCGTTAGGCCTCTCTATAAGTACACACTAGCTATTCACCGGTTAAAGGCTACATTTTGGTGGAACTTAACACAGCTTCAGCTGAGTTTAGTTAATCTACTGTATGTAACAAGTGCATGTAGTAAAGGGCCAATATGCTTTCGGTATCCAGGATCAAGTTTACCCACCACCAATCCTTAATATTACCAATGAAGAGGGAAATGTATAAATGACCTGTGATCAGATGCCAGAGCAGAGGTCCTCTTACTTCATAGGTCATGTAATGAGCTTTCACGCCATCATGTGTGACATTGGGCCATATGATGTAACCTTCACAGGGCTGTATTGGCTGAATAGCTACATCTGGTCTCTATCTTTAATTTCAGTGTGAAATTCTAGAGCATACAAGGTCCAGAGCCTGCTGGTTTTCTGTTCTACCTCATCATTAACGGTATCCACCAGGTGTCACAGATCAAAATATGTCCCTGATTAAAGGTTTGCAATGACAAAATGTGATGGAACTGGCTTCAAGGTTTAGAGTTGAGTCTGAGAGTTATGGAGATGCATATTCAGTCTCTCTACTACATATCAGCGTGTATGTGCACATATGTGTGTACTTGAATTGCTATTAAAGTGAGTTCTATTCTATTTAAGTGAGGATATTTTAAGGACCTTTTTGCTGATTGTCACACGGACATACAATTCTTTAAGCTGTGGGCTGTGGGAACATCTGTCCCTGTCTTCTCCGTTCCAGCAGGCCGTCTCTGGGTAAACAACTTAGGATCCATGCTGAATTTAGAAAAGCAATCACAGTAAACAATAAAAACATTCTTTATTGAGCATTTACATTGCCTTATGGGCACCAGAACATCTTAAGGCTACTCTTCAGGGCGTTCCATGAGCTTGCTAGTCAGAAGCAGGTTTACCTAACTCTGAATATCCTGTGCTGGTGATTTCTAGGACCAGGAAGTTTGGGAGTCCCAATCAGCTTCAGTGTGTAGAAGAAAGTGATGTATGTGAAAGTTTTCACCAGTAATACATCTCAATGCTGCATCCAGAAGGTTACATTCAGAAGGTTAAATATTGATGCTGATACACAAATCACATGCATGCATAGCACATCGGTATCATTTTGCACTGAACATCCCACACAATTTAATTTCTGTGCCGACATGACCTGTATTTCTGTGACTGTAAATGTGTGTGTGTGTGTGTGTGGGGGGGGGGGGGGGGGATTAGGTGTAGTCACATTCATAGTTGCAGTCACAGTTACAGGTAATCACAGTCACAGTTAGTCACATAGTCATAGTTGCAGTCACAGCTACGGGTAATCATAATCACAGTTAGTCACACAGTCATAGTTTCAGTCACAGTTACAGTTAATCAGTGTGACAGTCTCACAGTTGCAGTCACAGTTACAGGTAATCAGAGTGGCAGTTAGTCACACAGTCACAGTTACAGGTAATCAGTGTGACAGTCATACAATCATAGTTACAGTCAGAGTTATAGGTGATCAGTGTGACAGTTTGACACACAGTCACTGTCACACAGTCATAGTTACTGTCCCAGTTACTGGTAATCAGAGTGACAGTTAGTCACACAGTCACAGTCACACAGTCATAGTTACTGTCCCAGTTACAGGTAATCAGAGTGACAGTTAGTCACACAGTCACAGTAACACAATCATAGTTAGAATTACTGTCAAGGGCTAACTTTATATTAAATACTGAATGCTCGAATGTCATTATCTTACATTCTCACCATCCATTGTATATGTATATTTGCATTGATTTAGTGTACTTGGTCCCTATATGTTGTCAACATCTAGCAGCAACATTATAGTAAGGAGGATTCTGGGTATTTGTACATTTTACTAGTTTCTGATTCTGACTGACTTGGAGGTTGACTGACTGGTTGGCTGATTAACTGGCTAAATGGCTGTTTGACTGGCTAAAGAGTTGACTGACTGATTGGTTGAATAATTTGTTAAATCCTGCTCCTCAACTGCTGCCTTATTCTCTCTGTTATTAAGTAACAATGTCAGACCCACACACACGCAGGCATGCACACACATGCGCGCACACACACACACACACTCACGCACAAACAATGCCTTGCCATAATGGGAAATTGGACCCCTGGAGTCAGATGTCTACATTTGGGTGGAAGGCTGTGGGCTTCTAATAACAAAAAAACGAGATGCGTGTGAAGGTTTGGAGACAGTAAAATTCTTTGAGGACTGTAACGAATCAATCACAACTTCCTACACCTGTATGCTCTCCACCTGGTTTACAGGCCAGGGAGGAGCTGAATCCCTCCTACAACTCCCACAAAAGCCATTTGGATCTACCACAGTGGAAGGAACGATGAGGAGTCAAGTTGTAATTGGGCTAACTGACTTTGGTGGTCTGTTCTGGTGGTGGCAGCTGAGGATTTGTGTTGCAGTACACATGTTTCACCACCAGGTGCTGATGTTTCACCTAAAACACGAATGGTATTGAATAGATGGGTGTTTATTTGGCCTATTTCAGACAGACTGGGTGTATTATATGTACGTGCAATAAAAAAAAATCACCTTGTTTGCTCGACCTAGCAACTACTTTGTTATTTACCCAACATCCTTGACCGTAGTGCCACATGCTGCACTTGCACAATGCTCTAATATTTACTGACTGGTAGCAGAACAGACCTTCTCCAGTATCTCTCACTCTCATCCCTAAACAACCATTGGATGTTGATGTCTGACATTGGAACTGGAGCATGTCAGACATTACAGTGCTTCTCCTACTTCCCTTAATACCAAGTTTAGGTTGAAAGGGCGTCAAACCCACAGGTTTTCCCACTATCATCTCACAGGGATGTTTTTTGTGTGTGATTCCAATATGATAGTACCAAACAGAAAGTGTATTTTTAGCGCTTGGACGTCTCTGTAGTGAAAGGTCCAACTGTTAAAATGTGTTTTGTGTAAGCATTTCATTCGACATATGTGGCATGGCATTTTAGCAAGTGTCATTCCGCCTTTTCTGTGGGTTCTGTTATTGTATGCTGACCATAGATCTATGTTACATTGAATACATAGGCCCAAAAGGGATTTAATTGTGTTTGATAATGTGTGCTAGTTTTTGAATAACTTTGGACTGTCACAGTTAGTCAGTTAACTGGGGTGAAGTGTTTGTAGTATTAATGAACACATTTCTATATTAACTGCATGGTCTGATGGGAGAGAGAGAGAGGTAATGAATAGATGGGTGTTTATTTGGCCTATTTCAGACATACTGGGTGTATTATATGTACGTGCAATAAAAAAAAAATCACCTTGTTTGCTCGACCTAGCAACTACTTTGTTATTTACCCAATCCTTGACCGTGGTGCCACATGCTGCACTTGCACAATGCTCTAATATTTACTGACTGGTAGCAGAACAGACCTTCTCCAGTATCTCTCACTCTCATCCCTAAACAACCATTGGATGTTGATGTCTGACATTGGAACTGGAGCATGTCAGACATTACAGTGCTTCTCCTACTTCCCTTAACACCAAGTTTAGGTTGAAAGGGCGTCAAACCCACAGGTTTTCCCACTATCATCTCACAGGGATGTTTTTTTGTGTGTGATTCCAATATGATAGTACCAAACAGAAAGTGTATTTTTAGCGCTTGGACGTCTCTGTAGTGGAAGGTCCAACTGTTAAAATGTGTTTTGTGTAAGCATTTAATTCGACATATGTGGCATGGCATTTTAGCAAGTGTCATTCCGCCTTTTCTGTGGGTTCTGTTATTGTATGCTGACCATAGATCTATGTTACATTGAATACATAGGCCCAGAAGGGATTTCATTGTGTTTGACAATGTGTGCTAGTTTTTGAATAACTTTGGACTGTCACAGTTAGTCAGTTAACTGGGGTGAAGTGTTTGTAGTATTAATGAACACATTTCTATATTAACTGCATGGTCTGATGGGAGAGAGAGTTTGCTCTTTTGGTCTCATATTTAATTTTGGAAAGATGAATGTAAAAGAATACATAAAAAATATGAATGTATTTTTGTAAATAGATATTGTAAATACTGTAAATATATTTCCTTAGTCGTGTGTGTTCATATGTGTCTGAAACCACATATTAATGTGATTAAAAAAAGACTAACGAGGTGTAGATGTACTCTATATGCTTGCCCCACTGATTCATCTCTGTCCATCATACTGTTTGTGGGCCATATGGTGTCTTTCTCCGCGATCCCCATCTCGGGCATGCCATCCCCTGATTGGGTCACTGCTTGTGATTGGGTCACTGCTTGTGATTGGGTCACTGCTTGAGTTGTGGGTAGACCCTTGGAGGTGTACAGCAATAGGTCAATTAAATCTGCATTAGAGAACTCTGCTATCCTCTCAGTGGCTCTCCTGGCAATGTTTACGTGTTTGTGTGTGTGTGTGTGTGTCTGTATGTGTGTGTGTGTGTGTGTGTGTGTCTGTGTCGTGTCTTCTCCATGGCTCAGCTGGCACTGGACTGAGTCAGGCAACATGAACTGCAGGTCTGAATTCAGAACCTGGCACTGAAGTCTTATTCTGCCGGTCTGTTGGAGACAATCTGAACACACTACGTGTTGTTTACAGCTCTACACACACATACAAAGACACACACACACACATCTACCTACCCACCTCCCTCCCAAACCCTTCCCTCCTCACCTCTTGGCCTCTGATGTTTCCCATGGTAGCATAGTATGTATTCCTAGGATGGTCCAGAAGACTTGGTTTCCAGTTTCTATTTTTACACACGAAATAGAAACTACTCCCTGAGGGTAGGGCAGAGCAGAGAGGAGCGGGAAGGGAAGAGGGGAAGGAGACAGAGAGAAGTGCGTCTGGGCGAGGATACTTTCAAGCCCAGTGTTTGGCAGCGAGCCAGGTTGGAGGGGAACGTCCTGTAGACTTTGACCCAGGCAGGAGCAGCCAGAAGGGGGTTGGAACACTGGCACGGCTCCAGGGTTGATCCAGGCCTCCACTGAGACGTCAGCCTGGAGCCAGGGAGACGGAGGGATAGAGAGAGGAAGGCAGAGAGACGCTGAGACGAAAAGAGGGAGCGCGAGCGGGAGAAGCTTCAGTAAGCAGACACTGTAGGGAGGTGAGAGTGTTCCCTGACCCTACAGCGTCTAATGTATGGTGCGCGGTTTGCTTTGGCAATGGAAATACGTTTCCCGGGCCAATAATGCCCCTTTGAAGTGGTTTTCCATAGAGCAGACAGCATGAGGAAGGCATGGACAGAATTAAGTGTGAATTGGACTGATATGACCACTATAATGCTCTGGGTGTTTTCAGGTTATGGCTGGGGTTTGTGGTGTTTCTCCTTAGAGCAGTTGTATGTGTGTGTAGTCTATCTTTTCCTTTAATATTGACACAAATAATGTGTCCATTTGACTTCTGAAGTTCTGAAGTGTGAGCCTCACACTTGGGGACCGGGGAAACCGGGTTAGAGCACTCATTTTCCTCCACTCTGAAAGCCTGGAAGCCTCTGGCACTTGCTGCAGTGGTGGTTTGTCTTTGTTGGGATGTTAATTAAGGGACGGATTGGCTGAACCGTGTACATGAACCAGACATGAACTGGATTGTGTAAAACCCCTGGAGGCCGGCATGAGGCCCTGCACCACGGGTATGACAGTATAGATACATTCTTTGACTGCGTTGATCACCAGTTCCTGGCGTCAACCCGGCACTGCGGGTGCTGTGGTATACGGCTGTTATTCTGTGGCTACGTGTCCAGCGCTGCATCATGCATAACAACAGCCACACCCATCTAGTGGCCCACACAACGCTGACTTGGCCGTCTGTGGTGCTGTAAGTCCAATTACTTTACCCATGGTGCATCGCTCCTGCCCTCCCCAGTGTGTCTGTGCGTGCCTGAGTGTGTTTCCTGATTCACGCCTGCCCTCCCCAGGTTGTCTGTGTGTGTTTTCTGATTCACATCTGCACATAGCACTGCATCATTGGAACATATTTATCGAGGACATGTCCAGCAGGTCCCGTTTGACAAGGACAACAGCAGAGCATGGAGACACTTGAGTAAATGTGTTCAGAGATGTTTCTAACACTTGACTTGTCTGACAACTAGATGTGTGTGCTTCCTGTGTGCTTACCTTATGACTTGTCTTATATTTTTTATGCATCATACCTCTCCCTACGTAGCATCATACCTCTCCCTACGTAGCATCATATGCCACCCTACGTAGCATCATAGCTCTCACCTACGTAACATAATACCTCTCCCTACGTAGCATCATAACCCTCCCTACGTAGCATCATACCCCTCCCTACGTTACATAATACCCCTCCATACATAGCATCATACCCCTCCCTACGTAGCATCATACCCCTCCCTACGTAGCACCTGTTGACCTTTGAGCCCATAGCTGTGTTGATGACAGATGAAGAGCACACACTGTCTTCATGGCCTGAACCTGCCAACAAAGGAAAGCCTCTCTCTTGTCTGATTGGCTTATTAACCCCATGGATTTTTGCCAGACATGTGTGTATGTGCACCTGGCGTGCTGTCTGTGGTGCACTGATTGTGTTAACCCATCAGTGGATCAATGAAAGTCACATCCCGACTGTCAGCTGATATTATTGAATTTGTTACATTGAGAGTGGGAGTGGGGCTGGATATTTTGAACCCATGACCGCCAAGGGGTACAGAGGTGTGTGCACTTTAAGGAATGTAGGGGTTGGAGGGTGAAATGTGACCCAAAAACCTTTAAGGGTCACAACATAATTTCTGTTGAGTGTCCGAGCTGAGAGAGAACAGAAGGGGTCTCTGAGTGTATTTGAATTGATTCCTCCGTTGAACAAATCTCCTGCCTGGTTAACACCGGTCCTGTTCAACCAATGGTGTTAACAAGGGTCTGTAGGGAAAGGATCCAGTGGTTCTTAGCATAGAATGAATCCATTCTTACACCATGGTTCTTACTCCATCACCTCTTTGTTGTCCATCATTAACACCAGCCTCACCATTTGCATTTCTCAACAGAAGCAGCTGTACTGTTGAGCAATAGAAGTGTTTTTTGGGATACATTTCTTCTTGCGACACACTTCTGTTGTTCAACAGAACAGCTGCTTCTATTTGAAAATGCAAAAGCACCACCCTCCCTCTCTTCTATCAGCGTCCCGAAGACCGCAAAACTGGTTTACACATCCACACGTCCCACAGCGTCCCACAACAAACTGGTTGACAGATCCACACGTCTCACTTGGGAAGTATTTCTGATCTGTCTGGCAGTTTCTTCTTCATTCTGGTTAGCATTATTTGGTTGTTTCGATGTATCGGCGTCATGATGGTCAGCTTGATTTGCATTGACAATTCTGGGGTCCCCCAACAGACTCTGAAAGCAAATGAAAAGCCTACACAAGACTGGACATTGAAAGGCCTCTAATGCATGCACAAAATTCTGCAAACAAACACACAACACTTCCTAACGGAAGCTGTGAAACAATTGTGCTAATTCTTTTGGCACCCTAAAAAAAATTGTGGGGTGACTGTCTGAAAGCTTTGTATCATTTTGGATTTAAAATGCTGGAATACAGACACGAAAAACCAAACATTTGTCAATGTCAATATACTTTGTGTTCAGTGCAGTTGCCCAGAACAGTTGAATCTGTTTCATTCATTCCCCTCACAAAATAAACTGTTTTATTGTGTATAGTGTACAATGTGACAATGTGAAAAACCTGGATTCCAGCCGACCCTTAATTCACCTCCCCAAGCAGGTGTGTCTGTCGGCCAGATAGCACTGGAGTGATGGCGGCTGATGGAATAAGGTCAGGGGTCATAACCCTCCATTAGGGAAACATGTTGTATGCAGGGGAGTGGAGGAAGGTGTGTGTGTGTGTGTGTGTGTGTGTGTGTGTGTGTGTAGTCTCCAGGTGCTTGTTGAAGCTACCCTAGATGAAGCAGGTCTAATTAGTGGCATTTTAATTGTAACTAATGATGATGGTCTGTTTTCCTGTGTGGATAAAAGGCTCATTGCTGTAGATTTGGAAAGTGAATTGTCTGCATTGTATGAATGGTCCATATATTGTGGATATTGTAGATAATACTGCTTGGTTTTCGAAAATACAGGGGCTGGGTGAATGGGTTGGTGAATCCCCCCCCCCCCCCATAGTCACAACAACCAACTGCTGTCCGTTCCTGATCGTCTACCCCTTTCTCTGTCTTGGCAGTCTGTCACCATCTACTTGTCCCACCATCTTTCCCTCCATCTCTCGTACCCCTTCCACACCTCTCCAGCTCCCCTCTCCTCACCCAGCAGATGGACGGTGGTGGCGCTCTGAGGGGTGAGGATGTCTCTATGGGGTGTGAGGTGGGGGAAGTTTGGGTCTTTTGATATTTAAACTGGCCCTCTGCTGGCCTCAGGGGACATACCATTGTCTCCATTGTTCTCCCGAAAGTGGGCCAAGAACTAGAAAATGTAGGGGGGGCCAATGGGGGTTAAGGATGAGGAAACGATGGCAGGATTGATTGGTAAGAGACTAATGAACACTGGACACAGGGAGGAATCTATAAGAGAAAGATGGGGCAAGTGATTGGAAGTGATGTTCTATTTATTTGACTGGCTGAAGTGTTTTTGTGGGATAGTAAATTATGGTGACCATAATGTGATATGGACTCAATGGACCATGGAGAAGGAAAGGTCTCGTAAATATGAATGCTGTATTTCATCCAGAAAATCTCTCCCCACTTCCCTCTCTTTCACTCTACCTCTCTCTCTCTCTCGTTATTAAAGTTAAAACAGATCAATTGCTAGCTGTAAAATATAATACCCACAGCTAGTCAGTATATTGTTAGAACAGGAAATAACATCCACAAAAGTGAAGGGGGGGAGGGGCCTACAGCCAAAGGCAGATGGATGCTGTCATTACAGGAATTATAATGAAGGTCATGCACTGTTTGGCCACACTGTGCTTTTAGTTCCTTAAGTGTGCCATGTTGAATGTGAAGCTCGCACCAATACAACATATACAAGAGAAAGCTCGAACAGCCCACGTCTGGAATACAAATACTTGGTTCCAGTCTTGAGCACCGGATTGTTCAGATTGTCGGAGGCTTTGGGGCTAGAAGGTGTTAAAATGTTATTTGTAGTTAGGTCTGGAAATAATTGGACACTGACAGTTTTGTTATTTTGGCTGTTAACCAAAATATATTCAAGTTACAGTTAAATAATGAATATGGGCTTAAAGCGCAGTCTCCCAGCTATAATTTGAGGTTATTTACATACAAATTGGAGGAAGGAATTACAGCTCTTAGGAATTACAGCTCTTAAATATGTAGCCCACTCTTTTTAAAGGGACCAAAAGTAATTGGACAATTGACTCAAAGGCTGTTTCATGGACAGGTGTGGGCTATTCCTTCGTTGTTTCTTCATCAATTAAGCAGGTAGAAGGTCTGGAGTTGATTCCAGGTGTGGCATTCGCATTTGGAAGCTGTCGCTGGGAACTCACGACATGCAATCAAAGGAGCTCTCAGTTCAAGTGAAACAGGTCATCCTTAGGCTGCAGAAAACATAAAAGACCCATCGGAGAGATAGCAGGAACATTTGGAGTGGCCCAATCAACAGTTTGGTACATTGTGAGAAAAAGAGAATGCACTGGTGAGCTCTGCAACACAATAAGGCCTGGATGTTCACGGAAGACACCAGTTGTGGATGATCGTAGGATCCTTTCCATGGTAAAGAAAAGACACTTTAAAACATCCAACCAAATGAAAAACACTTTCCAGGAGGTAGGTATATCATTTTCCAAATCAATCATAAATAGAAGACTTCATGAGAGCAAATACAGAGGGTTCACCACAAGGTGCAAACCATTCATAAGCCTCAAGAATAGAAAGGCAGATTAGACTTTGCCAAAAAACATCCAAAAAATTCCCAGACAGCACATATCTGGAACAGCATTCTTTGGACAGATTAAACTAAGATCAATCAGTACCAGAATAATGGGAAGAAAAAAGTATGGAGAAGGTTTGGAACAGCTCATGATACGACGCATACCACATCATCTGTGAAACACGGTGGAGGCAGTGTGATGGCATGGGCATGCATGGCTTCCAATGGCACTGGGTCACTAGTGTTTATTGATGATGTGACAGAAGACATAAGCAGCCGGATTAATTCTGAAGTGTGTAGGGAGATATTGTCTTCTCAGATTGAGCCGAATTCAGCAAAGTTGATTGGACGGCACTTCACTTTACAGATGACCTGTGACCCAAAACATACTGCGAAAGCCACCCAGAAGTTTTTTTAGGCAAAGATGTGGAAATTCTGAAATGGCTCGAGTCAGTCACCTGATCTCAACTTGATCGAGCATGCATTTCACTTGCTGAAGATAAAACTTAAGGCAGAAAGTCCCAGGAGCAAAAAACAACTGAAGATAGCTGCAGTAGAGGCCTGGCAAAGCATCACAAAGGAGGAAACCCAGCGTTTGGTGATGTCCATGCGTTCCAGACTTCAAGCAATTATTGCCTGCAAGGGATTCTCGACAAAGTATTAAAAACATTTTATTTATGATTGTGTTAATTTGTCCAATTACATTTGAGCCCCTGAAATAAGGGGACTGTGTATGAAAATGGTTGCAATTCCTAAACCTATCATACGATATTTTTGTTCAACCCCTTGAATTAATCATTTCAAATCCATTGCGGTTGCATACAGAGCCAACATTATGAATATTGTGTTACTGTCCAAATATTTTCGGACACTGAAATGTTTTACTACCGGGCTGATTTGTCTGGATGAAATCCCTTTGATGACCCCAATGAGACTGGAGTGTATGCGTGTCTGCTTGTCAGACTACAGAAGATGTTTAATGAAATACAAAACTCCAAGGCTTCAGAAAGTATAATCGCTGGAGCTGGAAACAGGACATCAACTCATTCATCAACGGCATATCATGTGACCCAAATAAAAGGCAATTATCTGGTTTGGTTCACACCTCCTCAATATGAGAGCATAATCACAGTTTTACGTCATCAAACGTAAGTCAATGATAACTACATTAATTCAACTACCAAATCCTAGATATTATGATCAACCTGGAATACTAAACCACATGCAGTGTAGTGGCAGTGTAGAGCCAATCAGGGGCTGGATTTATAATTTGTCGTTTTGTCATTTGAGGGAACACCCCTTATGTTCCTAAATGCTATACAACATCCCAAGGGGACTAGACTCTGTATACTCATCATATGTTCACTAACACACACACACACCACACACACAAATTGTTTCCCGGGAGACTAGTCATGCTGTATTCATAAAGCATTCATAAACACACAGGGCAGGGTTGTAGGATGATTGACAGACAAGCAGATGAGCCCCTGGGGTGTCAACAGGCTGTCATTGTTGCACCATAGCTATAGACAGAGAACTGTGTAGAAGACGTCCTGTAGGG